>NC_051086.1:92194220-92243668 GCF_004664715.2 Peromyscus leucopus | reverse complement strand
CAGGATTGCTCAATCATACCACAAAGATACATGCTCAACTATGTTCATAGTAGCATTATTCTTAATAGCCAGAACCTGGAAACAACCTAGATGCCTGTCAACTGAAGAATAGATTAAGAAAATGTAGTACATATACACAATGGAGTACTACTCAGCAGAGAAAAAAACGACATCATGAAATTTGCAGGCAAATGAATGGAACTAGAAAATATCATCCTGAGTGAGGTAACCCAGACTCAGAAGGACAAACATGGTATGTACTCACTAATAAGTGGATACTAGATATAAAGCAAAGGACAATCAGACTGCAACCCACAAATCCAGGCAGGCTACCTAGCAGGGGGGACCCTAGGATGACTGTGGCTTATAATAATAAGTTTTGGTTTTGCCCAATCACTGGGCAAGATTTAGTGAAACATTTCACTATTAGGATAAGAATTTGTATCAAGCTGATGAAAGAATATGCTGGCTGTACTTTCAGGAGGGAAGGCTAAAATCTTTTAGATTATGGATTAGCCTATAGAAAAATGTCTGCTGTAAATCAAACAGTGAAGGGGAAGATGAATAGGAATCTCACTTACACAACTTAAGTAAAACGTAGCTCTCTGAACCAGATGAAGATAGGTTTCTTCTGTATCCCAGAATCTAATCAATATTTATATGTATAATTCAGCTATTATTTGGCTTAAAGGGGCTTACTGGGAAATGTTATTATTTTTACTATTTCTACAAAGAAAATATTTTCCAGTTTCAAATAACCCTGGACTTTTTAATTATAACCTGTTTTTATGTTCAAAAAAAATTAAATAGATCACACATATATTTTAATTATTTATTATTATTTAGAATTTTATATATAACCTCTTTTTATATATATCAAGAGCTGGGCACAGTAGTGCACACCTTTAATTCCAGGAGTTGGGAATCAGAGGCAGGAGGATCTCTGTGAATTTGAGGCCAGCCTGCTCTATATAATATAATGAGTTCCAGGACAGCCAGGATTACATAGAGACATAGTGTCTCAAAAAATAAATGTAGATATATACATAAACATATATGACATATCTATTTTTTTAGTCACACTTTTTATCACTGTTGAAAATACCTGAGAGAAACAATTAAATTTTTTTCAGTTTGGGGGTTTTTTTAGGGTTGGTATTTGTTAGGTTTTTTTTCTTTCTGGAGCTGAGGACCGAACCCAGGGCCTGCACTTGCTAGGGAAGCGCTCTACCACTGAGCTAAATCCCCAACCCCCAGATTGTTTTTTTAATTATGTGTCTATGTGTAGGTATGTGCACATGAGTGTGGATTCCCAAGGAGGCCAGAGGCCTAGAATTGTCCTAAATCTGGAGTCACAGGTGGGTATGTATCACCTGGCATGGGTGAAGTCCTTCAAAGAGCGGTATGTGTTCTTAACCACTGAGCCACCTCCCCAGGGCCTCGGTTTTGTTTTGTTTTGAGACAGGGTCTCTCTTTGTAGCACTGGCTGTTCTGGAACTCAATATGTAAATTGGGCTGGTCTTGAACTCACAGAAATCCCCCTGCCTCTGTCTCCTGAGTGCTGGGATTAAAGGAATGTGCCACTACTCCAGACTCGGGTTTTGTGTCTTTTTTTTTTTTTTTCTTTTTTTGTGAGAAACAGTTTTAAAGGAGAAGAGATTTATTTTAACTCATGCTTTGAGATATATCTGTCAGCTGCTTCCACTGCCTGGAGCAAGGCTCTGCCTGCAGGACCATGCAGTAAACAAAATAGCTGGTGTTAGAGCACCCAGGAATGGGGGCGGGAGGGCAGGACAGATAGACAAGAAAAGAGAAGAGAAGGGAGGAAGAATATAACAGAGGCTCCAGTCCCTACTTCCTCTACCCAGGCCCCACCTCGTTACTTTCCCACCACCTCCCAATAATGCTGCCTAATTCTGTCATGATTATGAAGTCAGAGCGCTCAGCACCCCATCACTTCCCAAAAGCCTAGTCACCGCAAACAAGTCCCCAACACATGAAGGGATATACCCTATTCAAACCATAACAATATTATTTAATTTAGCTTAGTAAAAGTATCAGAGAGACCAGACAGATTTTGTTTTTGTTTTTTTTTTTTACTTTTTCTTGTTTTCAGAGCTTGGGATTGAACTCTATAAGTTTGAGGCCAGCCTGGTTTACAGAATGAGTTCCAGGACAGCCATGGCTACACAGAGAAAGCCTATCTGAAAAAAAAAAAAAAAAAAGTGGGTCTTTGTTTTGTTTTTGTTTTTGAGATGGGGGTTTCACTATGTAGTCCTAGCTAGCCTGGAACTTGATATGTAGACCAGGCTGGCCTTGAATTCACAGAGATCTGTGTATCTCTACCTCTGAGTGATGGGACTAAAGGCATGCACCACCACGCTCAGCCAAATTATTTTGTGTTTTAATTATGTTTACATGTGTGTATCTGTTGGGGGGGGATGCATGTGGGAGGGTGCACATGTGTGTGGGTGCCCTCAGAGGCCAGAGAGGAAAGAGGATTCTCTGGAGCTCAAGTTATATGCAGTTGTGAGTAGCCAGGTATGAGTGCTGGGAACTGAACTTAAGTTCTCTGGAAGAGCAGCAAGTACTCTTTTTTTTTTTTTTTTTTTTTTTTTGGTTTTTCGAGACAGGGTTTCTCTGCGTAGCTTTGCCTTTCTGAGCTCACTTGGTAGCCAGCTGGCCTCGACTCACAGATCTGCTGCTCTGCTCCGAGTGCTGGGATTAAAGGCATGCGCCACCACCGCCCGGCTTAGCAGCAAGTACTCTTAACTGCTGAGCCATCCCTCCAGTCTGATATATTTTTTTAAGATTTATTTATTTATTATGTATACAGAAGAGACAGATCTCATTAAGATTTTGAGCCACATGTGGTGCTGGGAATTGAACTCAGGACCTCTGAAGAGCAGTCGTGCTCTTAACTCTGAGCCATATTCCACCAGTCTGAAATATTTTTAAAGAATTTATTTATTTTAGTATTTTGTGTGTGTGTTTCATCGGCATATGCACCTGTATGTGCACCACATGTATTCCTGGTGCCCAAAAAGATCAGAAGAGAGGGCATCGGAATCCCTGGAACTGGAGCTGCAGAGCATCGAGAGCATCCGGTGGGTGCTGGGAACAAAACCTGGGTCCTCTGCAAGAGCAGCCAAGGTCTTAACTACTGAGCCATCTCCACAGCCTCTTCCCTCACTGGAAAAATAATTTTTTTTTTGAAACCAGGTCTCACTATTTAGCCCCAGCTGATCTATGTTGTGGGGCATTCACCAGAGAAGACTGGTCGAACATGCATTTAAGCCAAGAGAAAGTCTTTATTAGCCATCTGATGACTACACTGGGTGTTTGGGGTCCCAGTGTACCCCTGAGCCTTTCTCAGAGTGAGCTTTTAAGCACAAAAACCATATCCTGGGTCACACACTTCAGTTAATAAGAACAGTTAGCCAGAAGCAGAACTACAGAAGCCAAAAAGCAAGGTTGGTACATTTAGACTTTCCCAGAACTATGGACTTTGATGGATTAGGTCTTTGTTTCATTTTGGCTGGTGGTGCTGTCCACGTGCTGAGTTTTACAGCCTGAATGGTACTTCCATCACAGACTCAGTGGTGCTAAAGTCTCAGGGTCTAAGTAAGGTCTGGGACCCTGTTACAACCTAGAATTCTGGAATTCTGTATAGACTAGTGTCTTTTTTTTTTTTTTTTTTTTTTTTTTTGTTTTTTTGTTTGTTTTTGTTTTTCGAGACAGGATTTCTCTTGTGTAGCTTTGCGCCTTTCCTGGAACTCACTTGGTAGCCCAGGCTGGCCTCGAACTCACAGAGATCCACCTGCCTCTGCCTCCCGAGTGCTGGGATTAAAGGCGTGTACCACCACTGCCCGGCCAACCAGTGTCTTAGTTAGGGTTTCTATTGCTGCGACGAAATACCATGACCAAAAAGCAAGTTGGAGAGGAAAGGGTTTATTTGACTTACACATTTTTTTTAATCTTTTAATTTATGTATGAGTGTTCTGCATGTACAACTTTATGCCAAAAGGAGGCATCAGATTCCACTATAGATGGTTGTGAGCCACCATGTGGTTGCTGGGAATTGAACTCAGATCCTCTGGAAAAGCAGCCATCCGCTGAGCCATCTCTCCAGCCCCTTGGCTTACACTTCTACATCACTGTTCATCACCAAAGGAAGTCAGGACAGGAACTCAAGCAAGGCAGGAACCTGGAGGCAGGAGCTGATGCAGAAGCCATAGAAGAGTGCTGCTTACTGGCTTGTTCCCATGGTTTTCTCAGCCTGCTTCTTATAGAACTCAGGACCACCAGCCTAGGGATGGCACCACATACCATGGGCTGGGCCCTCCCTCACTGATCACTAATTGAGAAAATGCCTTACATCTCATGGAGGCATTTTCTCAGTTGAGGCTCCTTCCTCTCTGATGGCTCTAGCTTGTGTCAAGTTGACATAAAACCACCCAGTACAACCAGACTGGCATCCAAAAAAAAAATCCTTGTTTGTTTGTTTGTTTTTTGAGACAGGATCTTTCTCTTATATAGTCCTGACTGTCCTGAAACCCCTATGTAGACCAGGCTGGCCTCAAACTCACAGAGATCTTCCTGTCTCTGTCTCCTGAGTACTGAGATTAAAGGCGTGTGCCACCATGCCCGTTCCAAAAATATTTTGTAAGGTGGATATAACACTAAACAAAACTAGCTTTGGTGGCACACGCCTTTAATCCCAGCACTCGGGAGGCAGAGCCAGGCGGATCTCTGTGAGTTCGAGGCCAGCCTGGGCTACCAAGTGAGCTCCAGGAAAGGCGCAAAGCTACACAGAGAAACCCTGTCTCGAAAAAAAAAAAACAAAAAAAAACAAAAACAAAAAAAAAAAACTAGCTGTCATATCAAGTTGCTTTGGTTAATGGTGTCTTCTGCTGCGGGCTTTTTTGTTTGTTTGTTTGTTTGTTTGCTTTTAGTAGTGGTCGTGTGAATAGAGGATATATGTGTAGTATGCATGGGCTTGTATGCCATGGCATGCCAGTGGAGGTCAGAGGATAACTTTGTGAAGTTGCTTTGTGATGCCTAAAGAAACTCCATTTTGTGCTAGGCATCTATCTTGTTACCTAATAGCTATTTGATTCTGACTCAGATTTCTGGAAGATAAGCTCTATGCCTTGACCCCTGCCTAAAAATGCACAGCCATGACTATCTACTTCTTATGATATAGCTAACTGCTTTTTTTGACTTCTGTAACCTCCTTATGCAGACCTTCAAGGACTATGTTGAGGTTGTCTTGACTCCCTAATCTTGGCAGGGCCGAACAGCTGGCTTATTTATGCAGACTCAATGTCTTCTTATGGTTTTCACCTTTAAAAATCCTTCCCTCATCCCCTTCACACAGCAATCTCATTTGGCCCAGAGATTGCTGCCCTGCTGTATGAGATTGAGTCTGTGGTCTTTTCCCAGGAGTCTCAAACTCCATAACAACTTCTCTCCTTCCACTGTGGGTCCCAGGAAGGGAACTCAGGGTGTCCAGCCTGCGCGGCAGGCACCTTTATCCGCTGAGCTATGTCACCAGCCTGACTGACTGATGTGTTTTGAGACACATTGCCTTGGATGGTCTTGAACTCGAGATCCTTCGGCCTCAGCTTCCCCAACAGCTCCTGTTGCACCAGCAGCTGGCACCACTGAACCTGGATAACTAATTTTTCTTGTGGACAAATTCTGTAAAACAAACCGCATGAGGGCCTGGGGCTGGGGCTGTAACTCAGCAGAGTACTTAGTTATACTTCAGTTGGTAGGGTACTGGCATGGGTGAAGTCCTAGATTCAAGGCCCACCACCGACAAAAACCTAGCTTGGGCCCGGCGGTGGTGGCACACACCTTTAATCCCAGCACTAGGGAGGCAGAGGCAGGAGGATCTCTGTGAGTTTGAGGCCAGCCTGGACTACAGAGTGAGTTTCAGGAAAGGCACAAAGCTACACAGAGAAACCCTGTCTTGGGAAAAAAAGAAAAAAAAAAAAAACCTAGCTTGGTAGTACATACCTGTAATGCCAATGCTTGGAAGAGATAGAGGCAGGAGGAACAAAAATTTAAGGTCATCCTCGGCTACATAGCAAGTTTAAGGGCCAGTCTGGGCTATAAGAGACTTTGTCTCAAAAATAAAAAGAAGAAGAAGGAAGAAAATCACATGAAGGGCTGAGGTGTCTCTCAATGGTAGAGTTTACTTGACTACCATGGACTCTATCCCCAGCACCACAGAAAAATGAAATCACATAAGCTTATTAAACTAGTAAACTTGGGTAGACTATCCATCTTTACTAAATGATTGATATTTTTATTTATTAGATTACTAAAAAGCTGAGCATGGTGGCACACACCTTTAATCCCAGCATTTAGGAGGCAGAGGCAAGTGGATCTCTGAGTTCAAGGTCAGTCTAGTCTATATAGCAAGTTCTAGGCCAACCAGGGCCATTTAATAAGATCTTGTTTTAAGCCAGGTGATGGTGGCACACACCTTTAATCCCAGCACTTGGGAGGCAGAGCCAGGCAGATCTCTGTGAGTTCGAGGCCAGCCTGGGCTACAGAGTGAGAGTTCCAGGAAAGGTGCAAAGCTACACAGAGAAACCCTGTCTCAATAAAACAAATAATAATAATATAAACTATATAATTAGATAATAGCCCATCGCCGCGCCGCGCGCGACGCAATCCACACTGAGCAGAGCCAGCAGATCTTGTGAGTTTGAGGCAGTGGTACAGAGCAAGTTCAGATAGATAGATAATATACACTACTCAAGCCATGTGCACATGAAAGTCATTGGTGTTACGTCCTTCTGTTTTATTTGGAGACAAGGGTATCACTGTGTAGCCCAGGCTGGCCTTGAACTCACTCCCACTGTCTCAGCCTCCAGAGTGCTGAGATTATATAGGCATTGTATCACGAAGCCCAGCTGGGTTCAGTCCTGCTTAAGACAGCCGCTCTTTTGGGTCTGTCCTTGGCAGTCATCCCCTTGTCCTTCAAGATGGGCAGCCTCCTCATCCCCTAATCAAATGTCAAATCAAGATAACAAAGGTAGGTCCCAAATTAATCAGCTTATTGCAAGGCACGGTAAGGCTAAGTAAATATGAACAAGAACAATGTATAAAAACCTGGGACTGAAGCCGGGAGGTGGTGGCACACACCTTTAATCCCAGCACTTGGGAGGCAGAGCCAGAACTCTGAGTTCGAGGCCAGCCTGGTCTAAAGAGTGAGATCCAGAACAGGCACCAAAACTACACAGAGAAACCCTGTCTCGAAAACCAAAAAAAAAAAAAAAAAAAAAAAAAAAAAAACCCTGGGACTGGAGACCTGGTACAGTGGTTAAGAGCAATCGTTGCTCTTGCAGAGGATCAAGGTTCAGTTCCCAGAACCCACATCATGGTTCACAGCCATCTGTGACTCCAGTCCCAGGAGATCTGACACCCTCTTCTGATCTCCAAGGGCACAAGGCATTCACATGGTTGGTTGCACATACGTGTGCTCAGGCATACATATATACACATAAAACTAAATTAATTAAAAAGAAAAGAAAAGCAATGTTTTGGGGTTTCTCTGGGTAACAGTTTTGGCTGTCCTGGAACTCACTCTGTAGACCAGGCTGGTTTTGAATTCACAGAGATCCATCTGCCTCTGCCTCCCATGTGCTGGGATTAAAAGTGTGTGCTACCACCGCCCTGCTTTTTTCCAATTTTGGTGTGTGTGTGTGTGTGTGTGTGTGTGTGTGTGTGTGTGTGTGTGTGCATTTTAAGGAATGTAATGTATTAAATATGTTATGCCAGGCATGGTGGCAAATGCCTTTAATCCCAGCACTTGGGAGGCAGAGGCAGGCAGATCTCTGTGAGTTCAAGGCTAGCCTGGTCTACAGAGAAAGTTTCAGAATAGTCAGAGCTACAGAAAGACACTGTCTTGAAAAAATAACAAAAAAAAAACTCACCCCCATAACATTCCTGTCACTGCAATGGGGGGCGCATACTTGATCAGGCCAGTGACTGCTGTAACTTTCAGTGTTGGGTAAGTTTCACAGTTGGGTGAAACTGAGGCAGCAAGTCTCCAGCAGTTCCCATAGTACCTTCCATCACCACAAGCACTGACTAGTCAATATGGACGCCTTCCTTTTTTTAACCCCTCTGGCCATAACATGAACTCAACTTTGACTTCCTGAGGATAGTCACAAACATATTTTTGTACAAGTGAAGTCTCATAGGAACTTGTGTGTCAGGGGTACATAGATACTCTGTTTCACCAAAAAAAAAAAGAAAGAAAGAAAGAAAGAAAGAAAGAAAGAAAGAAAGAAAGAAAGAAAGAAAGAAAGAAAGAGAGAGAGAGAGAGGGAGGGAGGGAGGGAGGGAGGGAGGGAGGGAGAGGAGGAGGAGAGAGAGAGAGAGAGAGAGAGAGAGAGAGAGAGAGAGAGAGAGAGAGAATGGGAAAGAAAGAAGAAAGACAGAAGAGAAAAGAGAAGAGGAGAAGAGAAGAGAAGAGGAGAAGAAAAGAAATTACAAACATTTGTTGCCAAGTTACAGTTACACTTTGCACCAATCAGGATTTAGAGATTAGGGGTTTCCTTGAGTGTTCCATCATTGTCAACCTATATACAATGCAAGCCTTTCAGTCCAACCAATCAGATACATTTGTTCCTTCTGTTGTTAGGAACAGCCATAATGTTTCTAGAGAACTAAAGATGCATAACGACTATTCCTATGGTTCAGGGAGGAGGTTGGTTAGCCACTGAAAAAAAGCCACTCAGGCTTTTCCTGGCTCCCTTCAAAAAAGAAAGAATAAGAAAAATGGGAGGGAGGGAGGGAGGGGAGAGAGGGGGGGGGAGGGAGGGAGGAGAGGAGAGAGGAGAGAGAGAGAGAGAGAGAGAGAGAGAGAGAGAGAGAGAGAGAGAGAGAGAACAACCTCCTTGGGGACAAAAGTTGTTGTTTTTTGGGGGTTTTTTTTGGTTTTTTTTTTTTTTTTTTTTTTTGTTTTTGTTTTTTTTTTTTGTTTTTCGAAACAGGGTTTCTCTGTGTAGCTTTGTGCCTTTCCTGGAACTCACTTGGTAGCCCAGGCTGGCCTCGAACTCACAGAGATCCACCTGGCTCTGCCTCCCGAGTGCTGGGATTAAAGGCGTGAGCCACCACCACCCAGCTGGAGACAAAAGTTTTTTGCTTTTTGTTTTTTTGGTTTTTTTTTTTTTTTTTTTGTTTTTTTTTTTTTTTTTTCATCTTATTTCATTTTACAGCTTGTACTCCATCATCCAGGGAAGGCAGGGCAAGAAGTCAAGGCAGGAACTGATGCAGAGGCCATGGAGGAATGCTGCTGTTTGCTCCTCATGACTTGTTCAACATTTCTTATCGCATGCAGGACCTCAAGCCCAGGAGGTCCTATTTCAATGATCAATCAAGAAAACGCACCATGCCAGGCAAGGTGGCGCAACAGCGTGAGGGAGGCAGAGAGAGGTAGGAGGATCTCTAAGAGCTCCAGGACAGCCTGGTCTACACAGTGAGTTCCAGGATAGATAGACAGACAGACAGACAGACAGACAGATAGATAGATAGATAGGAGAAACTGAGACAGGGAGAAAGAAAGAAAGAAAATGTACCACAGGCTTGCCATAGACTGGTGGGGCATTTTCTCAATTGAGGCTTTCCTTTCCCAAATGATTCCAGCTTGTGTCAAGTTGACATAAAATTAGCAGTCACAAGGTACCTGCCACCCAATTTTGATGCCAGGGAACCGTACAGTGGAAGGCAAGAACCAACTCTTGGGCTGGAGAGATAGCTCACAACTGCCTGTAACTCTTTTTTTGAGAAATGAAAGAAAGAGGCTGAAGAGATGGCTCAGCGGTTAAGGGCACTGACGACTGCTCTTCCAGGGGATCCAGGTTCAATTCCCAGCACCCACTGCAAGTCAACACTGTAACTCCAAGATCTGACATGACACTCTCATACAGACATATAAATAAAGGAAATAAATTTAAAAAAAAAAAAAAGAAATGAAAGAAAGAGACAGGGGAACGAGGAAGGGGGAGGGAAGAGAAGTAAATCCTGCAAGTTTTCTTCTGACTTCAACATGAGTACCATGGCAAGCCTCACTCATAAACTAATGAATTAAGTAGTTTAGACTGCACTTTGTTTGTTTGTTTGTTTGTTTTGAGACAGGGTTTCTTGTGTAACAGCCCTGGCTGTCCTAGAACTCACTGTATAGACCAGGTTGGCCTCAAACTCATAGAGATCCACCTGCCTCTGCCTCCCAAGTGCTAGGATTAAAGGCGTGCGCCACCAATGCCTGTCTGTTTGTTTGTTTGTTTAAGAAGAAGAACAGAGCTGAGCTCCCATGTAAGTGGGCAGCAGTGAGTTCCTGACAAGGGCAGAGAAAGTGAATACAAGGGAAGATCCGGCTGGGCTGCAGGGAAGAAGGGAGTAGATCATAACATGCAGACAGGTGCTCTCTGGCCCTGGAATACACCTGATGTTTCACCGCCTGACTCCAGAGGGAGACCTGCTAGCCTCTCCTAAGATTTCTTCTGTCCCTTCCCAGCATCAGTTGGAAGAGTCCCAAGTGGGCTTGCAGGTCTTGCTGACTGGTTCAGGGCAGCAGCAGGCCTGAGCCTCCCTCCTTTTCCAAGTGGCAAGAATAGCAACATTCATTCACTGGGATTCTCTGAGTGGGTGGGGCATGCAGGAACTATTCCAGTCATTCATATTCGTGGGCAGGAGATCCCAAATAAGAGATGCAAGACACATCTAAGTAATTCGATTTTCTTTAAGTCAAGTGAAACCTTCCTAATTAGCACCTCCAGCAGGCTGCTCTGAAGCCCAATACTAGGTATAATGGAGCCCTGGCCTCCTCAAGATACTCTCAGTCACAGTGTTTTCTGCAGTAGCTGCAGAACACAGGGCGGTCCCTTGGACCACATCATCCATCTTTTCTGGTTACCATAGAAATACCTATTTCCCCCTCAGAGAATGCCACTCCTTTGTGGCAGGAGACTGCTGCTCTGGCACCACATTTGAGACCCTGGGGAGTTTTATCAAGGCTGACAATGCCAGGTTGTCCTCTCAAGAGGATTGCCCTGAAGAGGAGCCCACCTCATCTTCATCCCCATGTGCATAGGATGCTCCTGTCCATGCTGCACTCGGAAGTGATCCCCTGGGAAACCAGCAGAATCTCTATTTAGTGATTTCAAAACTTTATACCCTTGTACTGGTAATCTGTTCCATAAATCCCTTCAAATGAGCCTAAAAGGAGGATGTTACTGGTCCTCTAGAGCAGAAGAGAAAATGAAGGCTGGCAGGTAGAGCTGGGCTCCTGCCCTGCCTTCGACTGCCCAGTAGTCATGAAGAAGCCAGCACTGAGGCCGCTTTCAGAGATATCTGTCCAGATCCGTCATAATGCACAAGTTCCTAGAGCATGGACCAACTGTGAGCTGGAAGGTGGACTCCAGAAGACGTTCCATGGAAATGATGCTGACTTGACAGCATAGTGCTTTGGGTTTCAGACCTGGCTACACACCACCCTGTCCTTCTACAGAAAATAGAAGCAGAGTCCGGATATTAGAACCAGGTCACCAGAAGGCTGATGGAAAGTGCTTGGGAGGTGCCAGCAGAAAGATCATGAGTTTGAAACAAGCCTGGGATACATAATCAAGACACACACACACACACACACAACAACACACACACACACACAAAAAAAAGTCAAGCATAGAGTCAGCCTGAATTATGTGGGACGTCTCAAAACAAACAAACAAACAAACAAAAACCAGAAATAAGACTGGGTATGTATGGTAGGTAGCACACACCTTTAATCCCAGCACTTGGGAGGCAGAAACTAGATGGTCCTCTGTGAGTTCTAGGCTAGCCTGGTCTACAAAGACAGTTCCATGAGACCTTGTCTCAAAAGTAAAAATAGCTGGGCGATGGTGGCACACACCTTTAATCTTAGCACTCAGGAGGCAGAGGCAAGGGATCTCTGTGAATTTGAGGCCAGACTGGTCTACAGAGCAGGTTCCAGGACAGCCAGGGCTACACAGAGAAATCCTGTCTCAAAAAACAAACAAACAAATAAATGAAGCCAGGAAGTAGTGGCACATGCCTTTAATCCTAGCACTTG
Organism: Peromyscus leucopus; assembly: GCF_004664715.2. NCBI lineage: Eukaryota > Metazoa > Chordata > Mammalia > Rodentia > Cricetidae > Peromyscus > Peromyscus leucopus. Next base: position 92,231,553 of record NC_051086.1, on the reverse strand, counting down.
GGAGGCAGAGGCAGACAAATCTGTGAGTTCAAGGCCAGCCTGGTCTACAGATCGAGTTCCAGAACAGCTAAGGCTGTTACACAGAGAAACCCGGTTTCAAAAGAAACAACAAAAAAAGTAAAGTAAAATGAAAACAGCAATATTGTTTCTCAAGCCAAGCATGGTTGGCACATGCCTATAAACTCCTCGGCTACTTAGAGCGTTCAAAGTCAGTCCTAGGAGACCTGGGAATTTACCTCAAAACGAGGTAAGTATGATGGTGTGTACTCCTCTAACCCAAGCACTCTGAAGGCAGAGGCAGTCAGATCTCTTGTGAATTGCAGGCTGGTGAAGGCCGCTTTTCTTCTCAGCGTAGCTACACTAGGAAGAGCAGAAATGGTCTTGGGGACATTGTCAGGAAAACAAAGGCAAAGTCTGTGCTTCCTTGGCAGCGCTGGTGGAGGTCAGGCTGATTATGACCTCTCCCTATTTCTCTGGGCTGGCTCTGTGGGGCCTGAGTAGGGCTAAGAAGGTCTCTGCTGCAGGGGGGGGGGGGCATTGCTGCCCTTTGTAGTTCATCAGCCAGGCCTGTTGTTCCTGGGATCCGAGGCAGCTGAAGAGGACACTGATAAGAGAACAGGCTAGTCACAAAAGGCAGATGAGGTCTTGAGGTGGCGGGCGATGGTGGGCAGCTTATCGGGGCTGCTCTGAGGATCTGGACACTGCGGTAGCTGACCTTTGACAATGTTATTATGATGTAGCCAGATGCAACATGAAGCCAGGGATACCACCAGGCTCTTATCCTGCTTTTAATTACCCATGAGACTACTCAGCAAGAGCAGTTTCTAAGTACCTGCCCTCTCACCTACATCCCACCCTGTGTCAAAGTGTGTGTGTGTGTGTGTGGCAATAACTGTTTACAGGCAAGGAGGTCAGTCAGATCTGGCATCAGACACAAGCACACAGGCACGCACATGGACTCCAGCTGGCCTAGTGCCTACAAGAAGAGCTGGGAGAGCGGCCTGGGGAAAGTCACTTTCCCTGCTCTGCATCGCGCCAGGCCCAGGAGCTCCCTTCGAGATCTAGACTCAGACCTTCAGAAAGCGTTTTCCTCACTCCTGTGCTCCCAGACTCTGAGGGGCAGAGGTTCAGCCTGTAGCCAGGGATTGGCCGTCCCTAGTAACTGAGCATCTCCGATGGACGCCTACATGCCCATTCACTGCCTTCAGTACAGAGTAGAACAGACAAAACTGCCATTCCCTGATTTACAGTCTTAGCAGGGGATACAAGGGAAGAGGCAGGGCCAGATCGGAAGGCATGTGACCTATGTATGTTACAATACTACTCACTTACAGGACATTCAATTTATGCCCTGCTGTCTCTGTCTTGAACCTTTTAACTGCTTTGTACCAAGGCCATCATGTTTTTAATAGTGTGACTGGCAAATTATGTAGCTAGTCCAAAGCCCCAGTAATCACAATGCAGCATGATAAATACCATTATGCCAGGCATGATGATGCATGCCTATAATCCCGGCGCTTTCCAGGTGGACTGAGGAGAATCAGAAGTTCAAGACCAGCCTAGTTTACATGAGACCCTGTCTCATAACACCAAAATAAATAATACCAAAATTGAGGGCATGCAGGCAAACAATCTTCTCAGAGCAAGGGCATCCCAGGTGAAACTGGAAGGATGCCTAGAAGATGTCAAAAGAGGGAGGACCACATTCCAAGGAAGGGAGGAGCAGATGCAAACACCAGCTCTCCTCTCAGATGAGCTTTCTCAGGTGAGAAAGCTCAGGGAGTTTCCTAGAACTGTGGTGGTAGAGAATGTGGGGGCCATGGTAAGCACAGGCTGAAATGAGGGCACTAACAGCCAGGAGAATTCTAGAGAAATGGAAGTGGGGTTCAGGGATAAACAAGCCAACTCAGGGGAATCCATACATACAAGCAAAGAGGATTTAGAAAAGGAATGGACATGAGGAGCCTACAGGGGAAGGAGTTGGTGCTTTTCAGCAAGAGCAGTTTCTAAGTACCCGTCACCTGCCCTCTCACCTACATCCCACCCTGTGTCAAAGTGTGTGTGTGTGTGTGGCAATACTGTTTACAGGCAAGGAGGAGTCCATGCACATGGACTTTATTTAAAAAAAAAAAATGGTACTGAGAATTACTATGTATATGGGGGAGGGAATTAGATTCTGGTCTCACACAACACAGAGACTTGAATTCTGGGTAGATTGCTCCAGTAGAGCCACATCACGAGGGTAAAGGTCCCCAGGCTGGCAGGCTGGGGACTCAGGTTTTCAAACTTGAATGAACGATATTGAGATGCATTCTCTTTCCTGACATCAAGGGAGCTAAATTATTTAATCTCAGTTCTGCTTAGAGCCCTTGCTCCATGGCACATCATGTACTCAAGCATTTGGGAAATGGGGGCAAAAGAATCAGGAGTTAAGAGCTAGCCAAGGCTGTATGATGTCCTGCCTCAAAATAATGTGTGAGTGTGTGTGTGTATCATTCAGTAAATAGGAATCAAAACAAACTTTAGGGGTGCCGGAGAGGTGCCAGGGCAGGTAAGAGCAATTACTGTTCTTGCAGAGGGCCTAAGTTCCATTCCCAGCACCCACACGGTGGCTCACAACTGTAACTCCAGTTCAGGGAACCTTCTGGCCTCTGAAGGCAGCAGGCATGCACATGCAGGCAAATATTCATACACATTATTTTTTAATTTCTTACCTTTTTATGTATATGAATGTTTTGCTTCTGTTTATGCCTGCATACCAACCACATGCATACAGTGTAGGCCAGAAGAACATCAGAAGAGCATTGTGGGCAACCATTGTGGGGTCTGGGATGAGAATTTGGGTTCTCCAAAAGAGTAGTAGTGCTCTTAATCACAGAGTCATCTTTCCAGCCCCCAAAACAAGCACATTTAAAAAAAAAAAAAAAATTCAGGACTAGAGCTGTAGTTCTGTAGAGCACTTACCTAGCATGTGTAAGACCTTGGGCTCAATCCCCAGCCCCTACAAAATAAAATCCTTTCAGGTCCACCCAACTTTTTCTCCCCAGGAAATGTTCTGTTTGGTGAGCTCCTGTCCTCGATCCAAGGCAGATTCCTTCCCACCATGTAAGTTCAGGCCGAGACGCCACCTCCTTGCAGGCCTTGTCTAAGCACCCCATCTGAAGAAGCCTGGACCTGAGTCGTCACTCTGCCACGTCATCCCATGTCATCCCATCTCTCTCCGCAGCTGTTCTTACCTTACTCTGTTTATTTTCTGTCTGTCCTGCTAGTCCCTCCCTTTCAGACAGTTGAGACTGGTGATCTGGGCATACAAGCCAACAAGGTTTTTGTTGCTGTTGTTTGCTTTGGTTGGTTTGGTTTTCACAGACAGGGTTTCTCTGTGTAACAAAGAGCCCTGGCTGTCCTGGCACTCACTTTGTAGACCAGGCTGATCTTGAACTCACAGAGATCCACCTGACTCTGCCTCCCCAGTGCTGGGATTAAAGGTGTGCGCCACCACCACACCCAGAAGTTTTTGTGGTTTTGAGACAAGGTCTCACTGTCTCACAGTGCAGATCTGGTGGGGCTCAAACTCACAGGGATCTGCCTGCCTCTGCCTCACAAGCAGTAAGATCAAAGGTGTGGGTGTGTGTGCGCGCGCGTGCATCACTACACCTGGCCTATTTTCCTGTTTTTTGGGTTTTTTTTTTTTGAGACAGGATATCGCACAGTCTAGCCTTGAACTCATTTGACCTTGAATTCTTTTCTCTTACTTCCTTCACTCAAGAGCTGGGATTACAGATTACAAGGGTGCAGCCATCATACCTAGCCTGTTGACAGATCCATATATATATATAATGGGTTTTTGTTTGTTTTGTTTTTGTTTTGTTTTTCAAGACAGGGTTTCTCTATGTAGCTTTGGAGTCTGTCCTGCTGGATCTCGCGCCTCTGTAAGACCCAGGCTGGCCTACCTTGAGAACTCACTCACAAAGATCCACCTGCCTCTGCCTCCCAAGTGCTGGGATTAAAGGCGTGCACCACCACTGCCCGGCTTGTGTTGGCAATTTTTTTTTTTTTTTTTTTTTTTTTTTTGGTTTTTTCGAGACAGGGTTTCTTTCTCTGTGTAGCTTTGTGCTTTTTCCTGGAACTCACTTGGTAGTCCAGGCTGGCCTCGAATTCACAGAGATCCGGCAATATTTTTAAGTGCAGAGATTTTCTGTAAGCATCTACCTTGGGGGGAAATTTGAACAAAGTCTGGCCCAGTAGTTGGCAGCCACTGCAGCTTCTAGTTCTCGTATTAGTCCCCATGAACCCAGTTACATCACACTTGGCTGTCTGCTCTTTTATCTGATCTCCCTGGCTCCTCAGACTCTTCGGATCTGAGATCCCTTATTTCCACTCACCATTCACCCCTGCCACAAAGACTATTTCAATAAACAGAAGTGGATGCTTGTCTAGATAGCTCTATTTCCATCCCAAGCACTGCAGAAAATTAAATTTTTTAAATAAACTGAAAGGTAACTAGCTAGCCAGGCGGGAGTGGTACACGCCCTTAACCCCAGCACTCAGGAGGTAGAGGATGGCAGATCTCTTGAGTTTGAGGTCAGCCAGGTCTACAGAGCCAGGACAGCCAGGGCTACACACAGAAACCCTGTCTCGAGAAAAAAAAAAAAAAAAAAAATAGAAAGGCTAGCTACTTTGAAAAAGAAAACATTCACCTAAGCTTTACCTTACACACAGGTTTGTAGGACGAAGGGTATCCTCTGATGCCCTAATTTTTCTGGGTTCCCCACGGCCACATCGTGAACCACTTCCTTCCTTAGAAGAATTAACCTAAGTAACAACTTCAGGTAACCAATTTAAAAACATCCTAATCCAAATGATGCTCTATAAGGTTCAGGTTTTGATTATTTTATGTGGATTAAATGGTTAAATCTGTGAATGAGTGGGGTGAAGAGTGGGTTCATGGGTGGCTATTTCATAGCCGAGATCTGTCGAGTGTGGGAGGACCAGCATGTAATTTCCCCCACCCTAAAGAACGCCGATCGATCCTCACCCTAAGACCACGCAGAGCTAGTACCCGCACCCCAACAGGGTCAAAATGGTAGAACGTGACGGAGGCGCAGTCGCACTCGAAACCTCCGCCAGTTTCTTGGCCGCCCAAGACAACTACCACCCACACTGCGCAGGCGCGCAAGCGAACCAAGCGTTCCCTCCCCCCTTCACCCCCGACCCCTCCCTGAATCCACAGGACGCCCTCTTCCAGACACCTCCAGTGCGCAAGCGCCGCGCCTTGACTCCGCCCCCCGACCAATCGGAAGCCGCAGCGTAGGGGCGCCCGGGAGCTTGACGCCATGGGTGGGGCCGGGACGTGAGGGCAGCGCGCTGGCGTCACAGGGGCGGCTATATAAGTGAATCCAGGCGCCGCCCCTCCGCCCCAGTCACTGAGCCGCCGCCGAGGACTCAGCTGCCTCCCCCTCGAGCCCCCTCGCTTCCCGACGCTCCGTCCCCCCCGCCCGCCTTCTCCCGCAGCCGCCTTCCGCAGGCCGTTTCCACCGAGGAAAAGGAATCGTATCGTATGTCCGCTATCCAGAACCTCCACTCTTTCGGTAAGCCGGGGCGGGCGGGCGGGCGGGGAGGGGAAGGTCGCGGGCCCGGGTGGGGGTGGCGGGAACGGAGCTCGGCGAAACCGCTGGGCGCGGCGGACTCCTCGTTAGTTCGGGCGGAAGGGGCGGCGAGGCCCGCGGGCCCAAGATCTGGGCCTGGGGTCGGCCTCCGAGGGTGCCGGAAGGGACGGGTGGGAGGGGGAGGTCAGCCCTTGGGCGGGCCCGACGTCTCGGGTGGCGCATTTACTAATGGCTCCTGCCTCTCTGCGGGCCACACCCGCCCCCTCCCGCCACCCCTGCGTCACGTCCTCTACGTCACCGTCGTTGTCACGGGGCGGGGGAGGGAGGCCCCGCCTTAGGTCCCCGGCTTCCGGTTGGTTGCATCAGCCGGGTGGGGCGCTGCTTGCCCGCTAGGGCTCTCGGGCACGTGATCGGCTGCAGAGGGAGGGAGGGCGGGCCTTGGACCGAAGGCCCAGACTTTGTCCAGCTGACCTGATCTGGGAGGGACGACAAAGGACGCCTCCGGAGCCCAGACGATTTCAGTGCTGGCATCTGCACGCCAAAAAGATGAGTTGGAGAGGGGAAGTTACAAAGGAGACGCAAGGCCTCTAAACGCTCTTAATTGTTTCTCCCCAGACCCCTTTGCTGATGCAAGTAAGGGTGATGACCTGCTTCCTGCTGGCACTGAGGATTATATCCATATAAGAATTCAACAGAGAAACGGCAGGAAGACCCTTACTACTGTCCAAGGGATCGCTGATGATTACGATAAAAAGAAACTAGTGAAGGCGTTTAAGAAGGTGGGTCTGCTGTAGAAAGACTACCTTTTATTGTCTACAAGGGGAGAGGATGCAGACTACAAGGGATTAAGTGCCTTGCATGGCGTCATGTTCTACCCACTTTGTTTTCAGAAATTTGCCTGCAATGGTACTGTAATTGAGCATCCAGAATATGGAGAAGTAATTCAGCTACAGGGTGACCAGCGCAAGAACATATGCCAGTTCCTGATAGAGGTGAGCTCGGGACTGTCAGCCTTTTTAAGGTGTGGGATTCCTGGTGTTGGGGTTGGAAGGGTGTGTGTGCCCTCAGTTGAGCCAGGATTGACAGGATAATAATCCCTCCTTGGGGATTCCTCTGTCTCGTGTAGTAGTTGGAAAACTGGTGGTTAGTGTCATTCACAGACTTGACCCCTCCCTGTCCTCTAAAACTTTTGTCCTTTTCTCTCTGCAGATTGGACTGGCTAAGGACGACCAGCTGAAGGTCCATGGGTTTTAAGTGCTTGTGACTCTCTGAAGCTTAAGTGAGGATTTCCTTGCAATGAGTAGAATTTCCCTTCTGTCCCTTGTCACGAGTTTAAAAACCTCACAGCTTGTATAATGTAATCATTTGGGGTCCGCTTTTAACTTGGACTAGTGTAACTCCTTCATGCAATAAACTGAAAAGAGCCATGCTGTCTAGTCTTGAAGTCCCTCATTTAAACAGGTCAAGCCTGAAACACAGCAATAACAATGTTTCAGCCAAGCCCAGAGCCCCAAGTTCATAGGCTGTGTCTGCCCAGAAACTCCTCAGCTCTCCCACTACAGAGTCCCCCGCCCTAGGAGAATGTCATCACTTGAGCAACCCAGGTAAACAGAATGGGTGACACCACAGCAGCTGTGCCACCAGAGGGGGTCTGGCAGGGACCCCCAGTGTCTGACCAGGTGGGCAGAATTCAGAAAGGGCCACCTTTTCTGAGGTCATGGACATCTGGCTCACCACCAGGGTAATCTTTAGCCAGATAGATCCTAGCTAAGGGATGTCGAAACAGCTGAAGGGTGAGGCCAGCCTAGTATCAGTTAACTTACAAGGGAACAAATACCAAACTGATGCCATCAGTCACGTGGCTAGCTGTGGAGGTTTCTACTCAACTGGTGGCAGCTGCCCAGTGCCATGTGGAGAAACAAACTGATTTTTTTTTGGTTTTCTTTTTCCCTTCCAGTTTTAATGTTATGTAATGTATTTAAACCCTTATTTAAATAAAACTTGTTTTCAGAAATATCTGATGTCCATATTCTGTTCATATTGAGTCAAGCTTATATACAGAGAAGAATCAGAAAGATGGGCACAGTTACAAAGCATTTAACCAGAAGTGTGCCTTCCCATTTATGGGTGTCTTGGGAGGTGATCTGCAGGCAGCTATAGTGGTATTATTGAGCTGTCTTAGCTGTGGGGGAGCTTTGTAACATGTTAGAATGATGGGCTTGACCATTTTTGAGTCAAGGCTTCCCAATATAGTCCTAGCTGGCCTGGAATCACTGGACAATGCTCATTTAGACATGTTTGAAGTGAAGGTGATGTTTTGGGAGACTGTTGCTAATGAAACAGGTCCTGACTAGAAAAGATTTGGATCTTTTGCTAGCCAGTTTGTAAGAACGGAGTCAGGTTCAGAAGAATCTTGAGGCTGAGCCAGTTCTAAATCCTAGCCAGGGTCCCACCAAAAAATACTTGGTACAAATATGGTGGCACTATTTAAAAGAGCTAAAGGACTCTGGACAAACGTGAGGACAGACAGCCATGCAGTGGAGTGGAACAACAGTGCCTACATGCAGCGGGTGATGTGAACCACTGCCCAACTTCCTATTACGTGTCCAACTACAAACGGCCCCTTTCTAGTTTGCAGTGAATTTAACCCTGGTGTAAAGAGAACTGGCTCTCAGTTGCCTCTGATATCTATACACCCCTACGTGAAGTCTCGAAGAAAAGTGGATGTCCTGTGTCTGTTTTGTGAGTCTGTTCTGCCCTGTGCTCCATACATTCACAAGAGATGAAGTCCTTGGTGAACGATGTAGTGTGCTGTGGTGGCAACTGTGGAGTACTGGCCAAGAGCCCATGTTCTCAGCACTCCGGGTGTCCCCACTCTCCTCTCAGGAAGGCAGGCTTCTGAAAAGAGGTGACTTGGCAGAACTGACTCCCACAAGTGCCATGGCCTGCACACAAACATTTTTTGTGAAACTGTAGCACTGGCTGTCCTGGGACTCATGTAGACCAGACTGGCCTCAAACCCACAGAGATCACCTGTCCCACTGCCCCCGAGTGCTGGGAATAAAGGTGTGTGCCGCCACACTTGGTTGACAAAATGTCAGGTTCTCAGTTTTGTGACTTGAAAATGCAAAGTACTGCTCCAGCACATGAAAAATAGATCCAAATATTTACTGCTAGTCCATTTCTTACATACTTGAAAACATGATCACGACTTCTCAGGCTGAGGCAAGGAGAGATCACAATTTCAAGGCCTGCCTCGGCTATAAAGTAACTTTGCAAAATTTAAAAGATTAAAAGGACTTGGGAATACAGGTTAGTGACAGGGCACTTGCCTAGCATTCCTAAAGCACAAGTTTCAATATCCAGCTAGGGAAAGAAAAAAAACTAAAATTGTGCAGGAATCCACAAAAACTAAATAACTAAAAAGTAATTCAAACGGGTTCATGAACAGATCCAAGGCCCTAAACCAGGAACTGAATTGACCATCTGCTTGTAAAACTGTCTCAGCAGTGCCCCCTTGTGGCATTAGCATAAGATGCAGTTTATCATACACAAGCCTTTGTCACTGAGATTTTTTTTAAGATTTATTTTATGTTTATGAGTGTTCTTATCTACACCTTTATACCAGAAGAGACCATCAGATCCCACTATAGACAGTTGTGAGCTACCATGTGGTTGCTGGGAATTGAACTCAGAACCTCTGGAATAACAGCCAGTGCTTTTAATCTCTCCTGCCCACTGAGATTGTTTTTAATGGGCTTCTGTGTTGCCCAGGCTAGCCTTGATTGAATTCCTGGGCTCCAGGGGTTCTGTTGAATTGGGACTACACATGCAGATCGCAAAGCCCTCTTGATTATTTTTTACTTCAAGAGATACATATAACCTCAAAACTTAGCTCATAATACAAGGTTTTAATTACATTTCATTCATACTCTTTTTTTTTTTTTTTTTTTTTTCGAGACAGGTTTCTTGTACTGCTTTTAATACTGTAGCCGCTGCTCACTAAAATCGTGCTCTTAAAGTGCTATTAGTACAGCATATTCATATCTTATGTCTTAATTTTATAAAATTCATATTCTTAGGGATCTTGTTACAAATTGGAATTCTAGGGCTGGAGAGGTGTCTCAGTGGTTAAAGCACTGGCTGCTTTTCCAGAGAGCCCAGGTTCAATGCCCAGGACCCACGTGGCAGCTCATAACTGCCTATAACTCCAGTTTGAGGAGATCTGACAACTTCACACAGACATACATTCAGGCAAAACATGAATGTACATAAAGTAAATACTTTATTTATTTTTATTTATTTTTATTTTTTTGGTTTTTCGAGACAGGGTTTCTCTGTGTAGCTTTGGACCTTTCCTGGAACTCGCTTTGTAGACCAGGCTAGCCTTGAACTCACAGAGATCCACCTGCCTCTGCCTCCCGAGTTCTGGGATTAAAGGCGTGTGCCACCACCGCCTGGCCAAATACATTATTTTTTTAAAAAAAGACAAATTGGGATTTTACCCCCCATAAAGAGTTTGTCTCCAAGGGTATTAGCTAAACAATGCCCAGTCCCATGGGCTTTTGAGGATCAAAGAACTGAAGCTTCATCACCAAAGTCTGAACTCAAAACACCATAAAATAGTGAGTTTGTTTTGATTTGGGGCTGGATCTTACTGGCCTAGATTTTGCACTATATGCTAGACCTGAACTCAAAGAGATCCACCTACCTCTCCCTCCTGAGATAGCATTTGTTTTCTTCACCCTCTCCCCCGACATACACACTCCGAGATAGGGTTTCACTGTGTAGTCTTAACTGTCCTGGAACTGGCTCTGTAGCTACCTCCGGAGTGCTAGGATTAAAGGCGTGTGCAACCACCGACCAGCTTTTATTTTCTTTTATTTGTTTTTATTTTTATTTTTTGGTTTTTTGAGACAGGGTTTCTCTGTGTAGCTTTGTGCCTTTCCTGGGACTCACTCTGTAGCCCAGGCTGGCCTCAAACTCACAGAACTCACAGAGATACGCCTGGCTCTGCCTCCCGAGTGCTGGGATTAAAGGCGTGCACCAACGCACCACCACCACCACCCCCCCCCCCCCCCCCCCCCGCCGCGCCCAGCATTTTATTTTCTTCTTGAGCAGAGTGAATGTAGATTTATTAAGGAAACATGAGAAGGCCTAAGACTGGAACAGCTCAAAGGGAGAAGTTCTTTTTTTCTTTTCCATTTATTTATTTTTGAAGCAAGGTTCCATACGGGCTAGGCTGGTCTCAAATTCACTATGTGAACAAAGATGACCTTGAATTCCTGATCCTCCTGCCTCCACCTCCCAATGCTGGGATTATAGGTGTGTGCCACCATACCCTGCAATTAAATGTTTTGTTTTGTTTTTGTTCTTTATTGATGCTTTAACAATTTTTTTTACACTAAACTTTCCAAAAGTTACAGATTTGGTTGCTAGAACTGAAAATGTTTTGACTTACCTCTGCTTGATGTACCTGTGGCCTCATCATATTTTGGATGATTTATAGTTTGGAATGAGATATGATACAGCTGAGGTTAAACTATCTGCGACTAAAAAGCTAGGTATGAGCCAGGCGGTGGTGGCACACACCTTTAATCCCAGCACAGGAGGTGGCGGCAGGCAGATCTCTGTGAGTTTAAGGCCAGACTGGTCTACAGAGCAAGATCCAGGACAGCCAGGGCTAAACAGAGAAACCGGGTATAGTGTGTATGCCTTTAATCCCAGCAATCCAGAGGCAGAGGTAGATGGATCTCTTTGAGTTGGAGGCCACCCTGTTCTAACATGAATTCTAGGCCAACCAGGGCTACATAGTGAGACTCTGCTAAAAAAAAAAAAAAAAAAAAGCCACGTGGTCTCACGCTTTAATCAGCATCGGAGGCAGAGCCAGATGAATCTGTGAGTGAGGAGTGTGGGCTACAGAGTGGCAGGACAGCCAGGGCTACACAGAGAAACCGGATATGGTGTGCATGCCTTTAATCCCAGCAATCCAGAGGCAGAGGTAGATGGATCTCTTTGAGTTGGAGGCCACTCTGTTCTAACATGAGTTCTATGCCAACCAGGGCTACATAGTGAGACTCTGCTTTAAAAAAAAAAAAAATAAAAGCCAGGTGGTGGTGGTGGTGGTGGTGGTGGTGGTGGTGGTGGTGGTGGTGTTGTTGTGGCTCACGCCTTTAATCCCAGCACTCAGGAGGCAGAGGCAGGGAAATCTCTGTGAGTTCGAGGCCAGCCTGGGCTACAGAGTGAGTTCCAGAACAGGCTCCAAAACTATACAGAGAAATCCTGTCGGGGTGTTGGGGGGGGCGGGATCCCAGCACTACATAAAACCAAGCATGGTGGGGCACACCCTTAACCCTTAATCCCAGAATTTGAGGGATACAGTCAAGAAAAACAGGAGTTCAAGGTCAGTCTGGAATACATGAGACTCCATCTTAAAAATAATATTAGGGGCTGGAGAGATGGCTCATCAGTTAAGAGCACTGGCTGCTCTTTCAGAAGACCTGAGTTAAGTTCCCACTAACAACCACCTTTGGTTAGCTCCAGAAGATGTGAAGTCAACTTCTGGCCTCAAGGGCACTGCATGCACATGGTGCACAAACTTATATGCAAGCAAAATAACCATATGCGTAACCATGAATGAATTAATATATAATAGTGTATGTGCTGGGGATGTAGCTCAGTGGTAGCTTGCTTACCCAGCATGCACAAGTGCCAGACCCTGGACTTAATTCTCAATCCCACTCCACCATCAAAACCAAGCGTGTATTGGGCAAGAGGACCTCACAATGGTCAAATCCCCCCCCCCATCACTGCATTGACGTCCCTTCTCCACAGATAGCGCTGCCAAGCCAGCAGCCAGCAGCCATGGCAGGCCAGATCACTGCAGTTTACATTGTCTTTAATCATCGTTCTTCATGGCTAATTTGGGCCCATCAGGGGACAATTGGTTCAAAATAGGAAGAGGTTGAAAACTAATGGAACACGGGGCATAAATGTGAAAGGCACTGTGTGCCAAGCCATTGGTTCTCACTCTGTTTCTGTGAGCTGAGCAGAAGCAAACAGCTGAGAAAGCTACCTGCTGGGCTGATGACGGAGGTCAGCTCTCAGGTCACCCTGGAGACAGCATTGTAGAGCTACTGCCTAGCCTCACCCGGAGCCTGTTAGACCTGCAGACTTTCAAGCCTCACCCAGCCCTACTGAATCAATGATCTCTTATCAACGTGTATTTAATAAGGCTTTCGACACCTATTTAGACCACACCATTAGCAGGCCACCTGTTGTGACTACAAACTGTTTGTTTTTTTTTAAGGTACTAGTTGGGTACAGTAATACATGTCTGTAGTCCCAGCCACTTAGGAGGCAAGGACATAGAGGAGTTTAGGGCCATTTTGAGCATCATAGTGGGTCCCTGTCTCTAAAGTTTTTTGAGACAGGGTTTTTCTCTGTGCAGCCATGGCTATCCTGGAACTCACAGAAATCCACCTGCCTCTGCCCCCAAAGTGCTGAGATTGAAGGTGTGCATCACCACTGCCTGGTTTTTAGTGGAATTTTAAATCTTTTTCACCCTTTGGCTTTTATGCACAATTACCTTCCACTGTAGTTCTTTAGATCCACAGTGAAATGAGGGCAGTACACAAGAACTAAATGTGGAGCAGAGACGGTTCAGCCAATAAGAGCACTGGCTGTTCCTCCAGAGGTCCTGAGTTCAATTCCCAGCAACCACATGGTGGCTCACAACCATCTATAATAAGATTTGTGTCCTCTTCTGTGTGTCTCAAACCATTTATAATGAGATCTGGCGCCCTCTTCTGGTGTGCAGGTATACATGCAGACAGAACACTGTATGCATAATAATAAATAAAGTTCAGTTGAGTGCCTAGCATGCGTGAAATTCTGGAACAAGCCTCAGCATCACATAAACCATATCTGTTCTCCCAGCACTCAGGAGGTGAGGTAGGAAAAGGAGGACGTTCAAGGTCATCCTTGACTACACAGCAAGTTCAAAGCCATATGAGTGAGACATTGTCTCAAAGAAATGATAGGCTGGGGAAGTGGCTCAGTCCGTAAAATGCCTGCCACGCAAGCATGAGACCTGAGTTCAGATCCCCAGTCCTCCCATAAAAGCTGGACATAACATATGTAACCCCAGTTCTGGAGGATGGCTGGCCAGTCTAGCACAATCAGTGAGCACCTTCAGTGAGAAACCCTGCCTTTAAAAAAAATGAGGTGGCAATATGGAGTTGAGGTAAATACTCAATGTCAACCTCTGGTCTCCACATATATGTACACACATATATACACGCCACATATATGCAACACACACAGTCTCTAGAGCCAAGTACAATGCAGCATTGAGGAAACTAGAGTGGGAAAGTCAAGAGTTTGAGGCTAGCCTGGCATAGTGGCACACACCTTTAATTCTAGCACTAGGAGGCAGAGGCAGGCGGATCTCTGTGAGTTCAAGGCCAGTCTGGTCTGTAGAGTGAGTTCCAGGACAGCCTAGGCTACATAGAGAGAGAAGACACAAACAAACAAACAAACCTAGACCAGAAGTGTGGCACCTAGAACTTGATATATGGACCAGATTGGCCTAGAATTCACAAAGAGCCTCTTGCCTCTGTAGGTGTGTGGAGATCAAAAGCATGTGCCACCACACTCTACCAGGTTTTTTCTCTCTCTCTCTCTCTCTCTCTCTCTCTCTCTCTCTCTCTCTCTCTGTCTTTGGGTTTTTTTTTTTTTTTTTTTTTTTTTTTTTTTTTTTTTGGTTTTTCGAGACAGGGTTTCTCTGTGTAGCTTTGTGCCTTTCCTGGAACTCACTTGTAGACCAGGCTGGCCTCGAACTCACAGAGATCCACCTGGCTCTGCCTCCCGAGTGCTGGGATTAAAGGCGTGCCCACCACCGCCCTCTTTTTTTTTTTTTTTTAAAAAAAAAAAAAAAAAAAAAAAAACCAACTTATTTTTGGACAGAATCTCATGCAGTCCAGGCTGATCTTGAACTTCCTATGTAACAAAATGGCCTTGAACTTAGGACCCTGTCTTCAGCTCCTAAGTGCTCACTACCACTCCAGGCCAAATGCCTCTGGAATCAAAATGCCTGGGCTCGAGTCTCCCCTGGGCTTGGTTGAATTTGGGACTCACTGGGTGGGATTTGGGATTTGATTTCACCCAATTTGTTAGCCTATTACTCCTTTACCAACAGAAGATACTAGACTCCTGGGTCAGAGATTGAGGATATAATACAGTTGGTAGGCTGATGTCCTAGCTTAAATGAAATCCTGAATCCAATCCCCACCACCACACAGACTGAGCGTCTATAATACCAGCACTTAGGAAGTGGAAGCAGGAATATCAGAAGTTCAAAGTTATCCTTGGTTACGTAGTGAGTTTGAGGTCAGCCTGGGCTAGGTGAGACCCTGTCTCAAAAAATAAAAATAGAGTTGGAGAAATGGCTCAGTAGTTAAGAGTGCATGTTGCTCTTGCAGAGGACTGGGTTGGATTCCCAGCACCCACAGACTGGCTGACTCACAACCATCTCTCCCTAACCCCAGTTCCAGGAGATCCAACAGGCTCATAAATGCTGTACATACATGCATACAGCAAAAATTATTCATACACATAATATAAAATAAATAAATCTAAAATAAAAATAAATTTTAAAATTTTAATAAAAGACTCCTGGGTCAGAGACAAATAATTCTGTTGCCTACAACATAACCAGTGGTGTGATTTACATAACTCCCCCTGTCCCCTCAAGTTCTGGGGGGGGCAGGAAACAATAGGGACTCAGATGGGTACTAAAGATGCTATCGTTTCATTGAAGTTGAGCAATTTTGAGCTCAGAGAATCAACAGCTTCTACAGAACACAAATCTACTTTTTGTTCCTGGAGGAGACATTACATCCCTCATACTGTGCTCTGTACACACAACCCTGAGAAACGATCCAAAAAAAGGTCATGGCCTTGCATCCTTGACCCAGTCAACCAGCATATTCAGAGACAGGTAGACCCACAGTAGATTGCTCCCTTCCTTCTCATAGCGATCATGGACCTTACCTGGCCTCAATTCCTTCTCCCATAAACTCAAGCCACAGTATTGTCAGCCTCCGGGGGCTGTAGTAAGGGTTAGAGGACATAATGTGCCTCCCAGTGCTCATGCGGGTACCAAACTTCTCTACAATTACCATTACTGTGGGAGTGAGAAGGAGGAAAATTGTTAGTCACCAAAAGCCCGGTGTGGAGGAGAAGGTGCAGGGTCCAAATGGAGGGAAGTGGCTTCCCTACTGAGTTTCCACCCACCGTCCATGATCTATAAACTCCCATCATATGTCACCTCTCCAGGGGAAAGGAACGCAGGCCCTCTGATCAACCTTGTGTCCCAAAGGTGGCATAGTGCTGTTAAACCAGGAGTGGTGGCACAGCATAGCCCATAATCCTGGCGCTTGAAAAGGTACAGACAGGAATAGCAGTGTTGGAGCCCATCTAGGTCTCCTAGCGGCTGTACCCAGCAGGACTGCATACCAGGTTGATTGGACCACGGGCCTGAGGGGCAGGTGTTTGTAAGGGTCTACACTTGGCCGTAACTAGTAAGGTGGAGGTCCCTTGCCCCTCCCCTTGGCATTGTTATAACTAGCCCTTTGGAATAAAGTTCAGGGCCGGTGGATAAGGATCCAGGTCCACCCCAAGGCTATCCTGTGTTTTCTCTGTTTCTCTCCCCTCTTTATTTCTACCTACATCTCTATCTCTCATTCCTCAAGAGTCCCTAGGGCAAATAAATGTGGGAGCTGGTCTTCCACAAGCAGGACTTCAAGGTCATCCTCAGATACATACCACCAGGTTCAAAGCCAGCCTAGACTATATGGGATCCTGTCAATAATAATAATAATAATAATAATAATAATAATAATAATAGTGCCAGACAGCAGTGGCACACACCTTTAATCCCAGCACTCGAGAGGCAGAACCAGGCAGATCTCTGTGAGTTCGAGGCCAGCCTGGTCTACAGAATGAGATCCAGGACAGCCACCAAAACTACAGAGAGAAACCCTGCTTCGAAAAACAAAACAAAAAATAAAATTAAATTTAAAAAAGTAGTAATAGCCAGGCAGTGGTGACACACACCTTTAATCCCAGCACCCGGAAGGAAGAGTCAAGTGAATCTCTGAGTTTGAGGCCAGCCTGGTCTACAAAGAGTTCCAGGACAGCCAGGGCTACACAGAAACACTATCTTCAACAACAACAACAATGATAATATTGAATAATAGAAAAGTAAGTGAATGACAGTGAGAGCACATGGCTTCTAAGCAGCTGGAGAGTCTGAGGCGAAGGGTCTTGAGGAGAAGCTGACCTTGAACAGGCTGACAGGCTGCTCAGTGACAGAGAAAAGGACAGAGAGTGGGCTCAGACAACTGTGTTCAGGCGCTGATGTCAGCTGACCTTGGGAGTGAAGAGGAGCCGATTCACTTAGGTTGCCAGGCAACAATCCAGCGGCAGATAATTTGCAGTTGAATATAATGGCTACTTCTGGAATTTTCTCTGGCTGGGTTTTACTGGAAGAGAGAGACAGGAGCTGAAGAAGGGATGGTGGTGGCCTCTGCCAGGAAGTGAGAAACAGGCTGTCAGGTTCTGAGCAGGACAGGGGCAGCAACCCAAGTGTACCCCTATAGCTGAAATGATAGGCCTGTTGAATAAATAGACAGTAGGTAAGCCAGCAGCCAGAGGAGCGGGGTTTCTAGAGAGGAGATGGGAGATGGGGCTGAGAGCCGAGAGACAGCCATCCGTGAGCTCCCAGAAGACCTGGATTCGCAGCTCAGCTCCCTCATCTCTCACCTGTGGGGAGTAAACCTGGCTAAGCCTCACTTCCTCATCCATCTCTGAACTGCTCTGAGAAAGGACTCCAGCCACAGAGGTGCTTTTCAACTAATTTTCCCATTTAAGGCATTAAAATTATTTTCTTTGAGACAAGGTCTCATTATACAGACCAGGCTGGCCTAGAACTCATAGAGTTCTACCTGCTTCTGCCTCCTGAGTGCTAGAATAGAAGGCGTGTTTTTATTAGTATATATTAATTATACATAGTAAAAGATTTCATTATGGCTTTTTTTTTCCCTGGAAGTGTTTGAAACAGGGTTTCTCTGTATAGCCCTGGCTGTCTTGGAACTCACTCTGTAGACCAGGCTGACCTTGAACTCACAGAGATCCTTGTTGTGGAATAATCTTTTTGTACACTGTCAACATGTGTCACTCATTTTGGTTTAATAAAAGCTGAATGGTCAATAGCTAGGCAGGATTTCCAGGCACAGAGGATGCTGGGTAGAAGGGTGGAGTCGGGAGGAGTCCTCAGCCAGACACGGAGGAAGAAAGAAAGCAACATGGGCAGGTAAAGGTAATAAAGCTACAAGGCAGAAAGTAATTTTTTTTTTCTTTCGAGACAGGGTTTCTCTGCCTTCCCAGTGCTGGAGTTATGGAGTTAAAGGCATGCGCCACCACTGCCTGGCACCATTATTGCACTTTTGTTTGTTTATTTATTTATTCATTCATTTTTCTCTCATGTATTAAGTCCCAACCTCAGTTTCCCTTCCCTCCTCCATGTCCCTGCACCTCTATGACATTTTCTTAAATATCTATATGTTGATGATGTTCACATACCCCTTCTTCTCTGTTGTCTCCTCTCTGGCTACCACTGACCATCTTCCTCTTCCCAGTTAGGCCCCACTTCGACTCTTCTTCCCTTTTCCAGTGGCAGATGTGGAGAGGGACACATGACCTAATGAATTTCATTAGTGGAGTTGACAGCCAAATGGGTCTCTTCCTCCCCCACTAAGTGATAACTTCATAGTAAATCCTCAGGGAGGGATGAGGCCCCATGAATGCCTTCCCCAGACGTCATTTTAAAACTTTTTGTTTAAGTTATGCGTATGTGTGTGAGTGTCCAAGAAGGCCAAAAGAGGACTTCAGATCCTCTGAGCTGGAGTTACAGGCAGGTGTAAGATACCCAGTGTAGGTACTAGGAATCAAACTGAGGGTCTTCTATACTTAAGAAATCAAAAAGAGAGCCAGGTGGTGGTGTGTACACCTTTAATCTCAGCACTTGGGAGGCAGAGGCAGGGAAATCTCTGTGAGTTCGAGGCCAGCCTGGTCTATAGAGTGAGTTCCAGGACAGCCAGGACTACAAAAAGAAACCCTGCCTCAAACAAACAAACAAACAAAAACCTCAGGAAGTAAAACAACTGAGAAGCCTCAGGAAGTTCCTGAAACTGACCAGACATACAAGCCTCCTCCCTCCAAAGGTTAGACAACCAGTAAGAAGCTCTAAGGAGCATCAGACCAGCTGAGGCTGGAAAAGGCTGAGCTGCTAAGCTGCCTGGAAGATAGCTCTGATCCATTGAGCTGCCTCCAAGTTGTTCAGTGAATTTCAAGGTCCCAGTTCTCATGAGTCATTGTACTTGGATGGGTTTTCAGTGATGCAGCTGCCCTTGAGTCATGAGTCATGCCTGTTCCTGTAAGTAGCCCCTCTCTTCTGGAAGAGCAGTAAGTACTTAACCACTGAGCCATGTCTTCAGCCCCCTCTTTTTTTTTTTTCTTTATGTTTGAATTTTTTATTTTGTTTTTTATCATGTGTATTTTGGGGGGCATCATGTACATACATATGAATGTGGGTGTCCACAGCGGCCAGAGTCTGTTGGATTCCCAAGTGCTGCCAGACATGGATGTAGGAGTCACACTCAGGTCTTCTGCAAGAGCAGTAGGTGCTCTTAAACACTGAGTCATTTTTCCACTGCTCCCCACACACACACACACACACACACATTTTTTAAGACAGGATCTTGCACCAGAGATAGTGGAACACGCCTTTGATCCCAGCACTTGGAAGGCAGAGGCAGGCGGGTCTCTGTGAGTTCAAGACAGCCAGAGCTATGTAGTGAGACTGACCCTGTCTCAAAAAGAACGAAAAACAAAACAAAACAGAAGACAGAATTTTGCCATGCAGCTCAGGCTGGCCTCAAACTGTCGCTTCCTTCTACATCAGCCTCCTGAGAGCCTTGGTCACCTGTGTACATCACTACACCTGGCACTTCAGCTGTGTTAGACTCCGTAAGTGACCTAAAGATGCATTGAAGCACATGGCAAAGCTGGACACGGTGGAGCCCACCTTTAATCCCAGCCCCTCAGGAGTAGAAGCAGAAGGATCAGGAGTTCAACGTCATTCTCATCTAAGTAGAGAGTTTGAGACTAGCCTAAGACTGCCTCATGGGATGGGTATGGTGGTGCGTGCCTTTCACACCAGCACTCAGAAGGTAGACACGGGTGGATCTCCATGAGTTTGAGGCCGGCCTAGTCTACATACCAAGTTCATGGAAGGCCAAGGTTTACTGTGGCCAGCCAGGGTTGTACAATGTGACCCTCTCTGAAGAAAAACAAAGAGTCTGGGTCTAGAGAGATGGCTCAGTAGTTAAGATTGCTAAGTGCTCTTCAGAGGACCTAGGTTTGGTTCCCAGCACCCACATGGCAGCTCATAACTGTCTGTAGCTCCAATTTGAGAGCATCTGATGCCCTCCTCCAGCCTCCACAGCATCAGGCATGCGTGTGGTGCACAGATACACACATAGGTAAAACACACACATATATAAAAATAAATAACGTTTAAAGTTTGTGGGGTGGTTCACTAGCTAAAGACACTTGTTGCCAAGTCTGATAACCCGAATTCAGCCCCTAGGACCTACAGGGTGAAAGGAGAGAGGTGACTCCTTACGAGCAGCCCTCTGACCTCTGCTCCTACACCCATGACATGCACACAAAAATAAACCTCAAAAATGTAGTTAAAATTTTTTTAGAAAAAAAATAAAAAAAAAAGAATAAAAGGAAAATAAGGCATATGCTAGGATGTGTTCAGGTTAAAGGCAAACACTGTACCACTTTATATAAGGGAATTCAGCATCCTCAGATTTGGGTAGCCAAGGATGCCAAGGACAACCATGCATATACCCACCTTGCTTCACAGGTAGGAAAACTAAGACCCAGAATGTTCAAGTGCCTTGCCTTAAGGCCAGCTCGGTAACCTGAGCCTGGAGGTCCAAAGTGTCCTTTGCCTAGTCTCTTCCCTCACCCAAATGCTCATCCTGCATGTAGACCCCTGTCTGCATGCCCAGCCTCACCCCCAGGGTCTGCAAACATCCCCAAAACAATAAAGATGTGAAGCCTTGCCCGAGAAGCAGAACCTCAGAGGCACAGGTGGCTGCTGGGTGAGAGGGGAGGGGAGCCCAGGAGAGGCTCACGAAGGAATGGAGGCATCCATGCCCTCTCTGTATGGAGCTGGGCCTCTGACGGTGGGCACAAAAGGGAGCATCTCTAACTCTGCCTGAGAACAACACCCAGGCTGCCACCCTGTGACCCTGCTGCTCCCAGTCAGGAGGGCAAGATGCCCATATTGACAGGAACACCTCACAGGTGTCGCTCTTAGTCCCATCACACCCTCAGAGCCCCAGCTGCCGAGCGGGCGGGCGAGGCTGAGTCAACCGCCAACCTTTCCCTTTCCGCTATTAAGAACCAATTAGGAAGCTGAGGCATCGGCCCGTCTGACAGCGGTTTTAGCTCATCAATAATGGTTCAGGTTGTGTGGGTGGGCAGGAGCGGGGCAGGCGCTGCAGGGCACTGCAACTGGAGCCCCGTCTCCAGGGAACATCCACCCTAATGGAATACCCTGAAAATAGTGGCTGTTTCTGTGCCACTGGGCTCTCCAGTCATCCACACAAGGAAAGTACTAGACATATTTACCTCTTATCCGAGAGAGGGCCTTGTTACCTGGACCCGCGCTCTAAGCTAGTGCTCCGTAATGAGAGTAAATTTGGAATATTTGGGGTCTGGGTGGGTTTTTTTTCTGTTTTCTTGTGGTGCTAGGGATGAAACCTGGGGTTTATGCATGCTGCATAAGCACTCTACTACTGATCTACGTTTCCAGCCAGATTTAAAATATTTGAAAAGTCAAGAACATTTCCCGTTGGCCAGCAAGGTTAAGGTGTTTGCTGCCAAGCCTGACTACGTGAGTTTAAGCCCCATGATTCACATGGTGGAAGGAGAGAACTGACTCTCACGAGTTGTCCTCTGACCTCCATTCACAAGCCACAGCCACATACACCACCACCACCCAAAAATAAATAAATAAATAAATAAAAAATAAATAAATAAAAAAAAATAAATAAATAAATAAATACGTCATTTAAAGCTGAGTGTTGTGGTGCTTGCCTTTAGTCCCAGCACTTGGGAAGCAGAGGCAGACACATCTACAAGAGTTTGAGGCCAACCTGGTCTACAGAGCAAGTTTCAGGACAGCTAAGGGTACAGAGAAACCCTGTCTCAAAAAGCAAAAAAAAAAGGCTGCAAACGCAAATCAGCAGGGAGGCAGAGAGGGATTTGGAGTCGAGAGCCTGGTCTCAAAGAGCAAAAGGCAAAGTAACAAGAAATGTCGAAAAAACAAACAAAAAAGGGGGGGGTAGCTGGAGAGAGGTAGCTGGAGAGATGTCTCAGAGGTTAAGAGCACTGACTGCTCTTCCAGAGGTCCTGAGTTCAATTCCCAGCAACCACATGGTGGCTCACAACCATATGTATTGAGATCTGGCACCCTCTTCTGTGTACATAATAAATAAATAAATCTTTTAAAAAAAAAAAAAAAGTACCCTGGTCTGGAAAAAAGACTCAGTGTTTAAGAGCTCTTAACTGCTCTTGCAGAGGACACAGGTTTGATCGGCTCACATAAAAAAATAACCCAAGATAATTTAGTCCTTGTTTGCAACATTTTTTTCCTCTATGTAGTCCTAGCCATAGACCAGGGTAGCCTAGACTCAGAGATCCTCCTGCCTCTGTCTCTTGAGTGCTGGGATTAAAGGCATGCACCATCACATCTGGCTTATTCTTGGAGACATTTTCACTCTCCATAATCTCCAAATTCAGTCATTTGTCCTTGTAGAATCTTCTGGCCACATCAGCAGCTGCTCGTGGGATCCTTCTTAGGACTTCTGAGCTCTCGGCTCTGTAGACTGTGTGGCTAAACAAGGTCCAGTCAGATAGGTGATCTAGACTGAGTTTCTGGTTTCAGTGACATCTTTTGCAATGGGTTCTAAGGACTGGCCTATGGACATATTGAGGGAAACCATCATTCTGCCTCCCACATCCCTCCTAGGAGGAGCTCTAGCCCAGTCCCTCTTTATGTGCATGGATTCAGGCTGGAGAGTGCTCCTCTACATGGGCCTCAGTTTCTTCATTGGAGAATAGTCTCAATGACACTTAGGTCCTAGGATCATGGCGGAGAGTAACTACATTCATTCCTGCAGAGGGCTTACCTGCCTGGTACAGCCATTGTCATCTTGTGATGACAGGGACGGGGGTCACGGAGAGGGCCTAAGTCTCAAGGTCTGGTTTTCAACTTCACAGGCCCAGAGAGTGGACTCTGAGGTCACCCAGCAGGTCAGTGTTGATTTCCACCCTTGGCCTCCTGCACAGTGGTACGCAATGGCCTTTGGGAGGCTCAGCCTCCAGAGACTTCATTCCGGCTGTCTCCTCCAGTGGCAATTAAATGGGGCTTGCTCTGGAAGAACAGACAACCTTGGAGTCACAAGTTGATGCTTTGATGGGAATTACCCCCCACTAGGACCTGGAGGAGGGCACTCCCAAGTGTGCTAAGTGTGTGCATGGGCCTTCTCACGTTCCTGTTCCCCTCCACCCCTGCCCTGTGAAGCAGGTGTGAACGAATCCCATTCCACAGAGAAGGCTAACTGAAGTTCAGAATAGGCAAAGGGGGAAAAGTGAAAAAAATGTATTACATTTCCATCGGTGATGTGCAAAGTGCTTTATGTACTCACCGTCCCAAGACCCGCCCTCAAGTCATTTCCCTCACTGTTGGGAGGAGAAAACATCTCAGCACCTAGAAAATGGGGGGCGAGGTGGGGCTGGAAATCTTTTTATCAAACCACCAGTCTTTGTGAGCAGGACATGTAGGACGAACTCCTGCGGGAGAGGGCTGTGCCTCTCATCTTTGAAGAGGACCCTTATTATGCACACTTTGCCGTGCCCACAGTGACAGTCACCACTGCTGAAGAGGAGACGAGCTGCTGTTTATAATAATTGCCATCCCTCTAGCTGGGGGAAGAACAGCCAGGGGCACAACCTGATCCACAGGCAGAAATCAACCTGGCTCTTTGGAAGGCTTGTAATTTCCAGTTACCATAGCAACACCAGTATCTCCATCCCCTAGGACGCAGGAAGAGCTGCTCTCACCCTGTCCTTTCTCCCAGCCCCCTCCCATTCCTTCCATCTCTCAGATTTTTTTTTTGTGATTCAATTAATTACTGTCAATGCCTGCGCTGGGTTTTGTCATTTATTATTTTTTACTTATTCCATCTGCTGAGTCACCGAGCCCTGCTCTGGATTAGAGTGGTTATTCACTAGAACATTCGGGTGCTGGTTGCCATGGACACGGGGCAGCCTGCATCCTTCATCACCTGTTAATTCTCAGCAAGGCTGGCTGTGAGCGTGGGTACCACTGCCCTTATACAAGACCCAAGGGACATCAAAGCTCCCCGAGACAAGAAGGGGGGCCCCGATGACGCACGAACAAAAGCAATTGTCTAATCTCAGCTATGAAAAAAAAAATCAAAAACAGCCTAGAGCTTGTTATAACCTTGAAAACCACATTCAGGCAGGAATTTATCAAATAAACCAAGAAATGTATCATTTTCTTTTCTGGTGCATCTTTGAAAAATGCCTTTGTTCACTATTTTAAGATGTGTTTTTATGTTGCAAAGTTATTAATTCTTTATACAAGTCACCATCTACCCCTGAAAGCAAAATGGAGGAGTCTTGAAATGCAAGACCCTCAAGGAACTGGCTCTGGGTAGGGGGCTGACTAGGGGCCTGATTAGGCAGCAGACCCAGGGAGAGGGTACAGGAGGGGTGGGCAGATCCAGCCCAACATAGAAAGCACAGGGAGACAGGAGAGGCTGAGGGTTCTCCACAGTAAAGGAAGCATAAAGGGGTTCCAAGGCAACCAACATGACGCTCTCAGCAGAAAGAGCAAACCCATCAGTCCATGCCCCATTGCTCCTGATAACTACAACACATCCTGTTTTCGAAAGCACAGTGGAGGGGACAGGGATCAATAAGTCACTCTCTATTCACAAACTACCTGTCCATCAAGCATCAACACATGGGGACCTCCGAATCTCAGGTCACGTGGCGCATTCTCTTCTTCTACCCTCTCCTCCCCTCCCCTCCCCACGGGATGAAGTCCAATAGAAGACTAGGAAGCCTGTGACCCAAGGGATACAGTAGAATGAGCCGTTCTGGGACCCAGAGAGTCTGTCTCCTGTCTGTCCCCTCCCTGTTTCAGCCCTTCCTTTTCTGCCACATCCTGAATGAAAAACTGATTAACAGCTCCGTGACAGGGTGGGGCAGGGTGGCAGGTTGTACCTACACCCCACGCCCATTTCTCTTGCTGTGGGGGGGGGTCTGGCCTCACCTGGAAGGAGGGCTTGGGAGGGACCGTGAGGGCTTTATAAGGCAGGCCTGGAGCAGCATGCTGAGCAGAGCTGACCCAGCCGCCACAACAGCCAGCCAGCCACCAGCTCTGCAGGTGAGACACTGGGAAGGGACAGCAGGGATGAGAGCTGACAGGCCGGCCCTCTTCCCACAGAGGCTCCAGGCCATGGCTCCAACCTGGGCTCTCACCTTGGGGTCTCCAGAGATGGGGCTGTTTCCTTCGCCTAGGGTGGAACTGAGTCTCATCCCCAAGGCCACTTTGATGTCCTCGATTCCCACCCGCCATTCTGCTTCACTCAGGACGCAGCCCTAATCCTGGGACTCCTGCCAGCTGGAGAAATGAGCGAGTGAGGGCTTTCCCCTGACCCCATTGCTAAGATGAGAAAATTGAGGCCTAGGGGCTAGGTATCGCTAGCCCCAAGTCATAGAATTTAATAGGTAGGACTAAGACTGGAACCCATCTCAAGCCCTTTCCTAGGCCAGCGCTACCTGAAAGAACATTTCGTGGTAATGGGGAAGGCTTTGTTTGCATCTGCATTGTGCCGTATGTATAGCAGCCTCTGGCCACATGGGTGCTTATCATCTGGCTGGTTTGAAGACAGAACTTTTTTTTGGTTTTCGAGACAGAGTTTCTCTGTAGCTTTGGAGCCTGTCCTGGACTAGCTCTGTAGACCAGGCTGGTCTCGAACTCACAGAGATCCACTTGCCTCTGCCTTCCAAGTGCTGGGATTACAGGTGTGTGCCACCACTGCCCGACAAGACAGAACATTTTTATAACAATTCATTTATATTTAAAGAGCTGCAAGGCGCTAGTGATTACCATATCTGTCAACCTGTGTGGCTCGTATTGGACAGAATGGCTCTCGACGGCACTGATTTTTTCTTCTCACTCATTCTTTCTTTCTTTTTGGCGATGTATCACTCTAGCCCAGACATGCCCAGCACTCAGGGACCCTTAAACTTGAGGCAATCCTGCCTCAGCTTCCCAAGGACTGAGATAAAAACAGGTACCAGAACGTCCAACATTTCTTTTTTACCACAAATATTTTTCTCCCACAGAAAACCTAATCTGAGAACTTTGTCATGAAAAGCTGTTATCTTTTGCTGTTGTTGTTGTTTTGTTTTTTTGTTTGTTTGTTCGGTTGGTTTTTGAGACAGGGTTTCTCTGTGTAACAATCCTGGCTGTCGTGGAGCATGTTCTATGAACCAGGCTGACCTCGAACTCAGAGATCTGTCTGCCTCTGCCTCCCAAGTTCTGAGATTAAAGGCATGTGCCACCACCGCCCAGTGCTAATAGCTTTTAATATACATTTTTCCTACAGAGGAAAAATATATATATAAAGTCAGGTCAAAAGGACAGGTGAAGTTTGGAACTTTGAACTTGATGCTTGTTTGGGCACCCCACTTCAGGTTCATGCTGTGGTTTCCCTAAACTCATCCATCCTCCTGCTTAGCTGCCAATGTTGGGTTTAAATTTTTTTCTCAGCTGCGGTAAGTACAGTTGCAGGCTGTTCATCAGCTAAACACAGCAGCGCCTCTCCTCCAAGGTTGCCTAGCAACGGCGTGGCCCATCCCCCAGTGGACAGGCTGGTGGTCTCCAAGTGGCAGTGTGTGGTCTGTAACTCCCTTGAGTATTCGTGCACCTTTGTCGTCTCTGTTTAAAATTTCACTTTCAGTTCTAAGACTAAATCATCCAGGAGCCACTGGACTCAGCCTCATCTGGCAGAGCAGTCTGGGAAACACTGTTCTATGGTCATTGTGGGTTTTTTCTTTTGTTTTTGAAATTGTGTGTGTATGTGTGTGTGTGTATGCATACATTTGAGTAACAATGCCAATGCCCATGTAGAGATCAGAGGAGGTCTATTGCTCTACACCTTATTCCACTGAGACAGGGTCTCTCTCTTTCTGTAAATCTGAAGGTTGAATATTTTATTTTGTCCTCTCTCTGTCTCTCTCTCTGTCTCTCTCTCTGTCTCTCTGTCTCTGTCTCTCTGTCTCTGTCTCTGTCTGTCTCTGTCTCTCTGTCTCTGTCTCTCTCTGTCTCTGTCTCTCTGTCTCTGTCTCTCTCTCTGTCTCTCTGTCTCTGTCTCTCTGTCTCTCTGTCTCTGTCTCTCTCTCTCTCTCTCTCTCTCTCTCTGTCTCTCTCTCTCCAGGGTTTCTCTGTGTAGCCCTGGCTTTTCCTGGAACTCATTCTGTAGAGCAAGCTGGCCTCGAACTCACAGAGATCCACCTGCTCTGCCTCCTAGTTGCTGGCATTAAAGGCGTGTACCATCACACTCAGTGAATCCCCTGCCTGGGTTGGCAGCCAGCAATACCCAGAAATCCTTCCTCTGCCCTCTTCTTCAATACTGGGATTACTGGAACGTCCAGCTTTATACGTGGTCCTGGGGGCCTGAACTCAGGTCCTTATGCTCACAGAGCAAAGGTCCTTACCCACTGAGCCACCTCCCCAAACCCCACTCTAGGCCTTTATTTTCCCCAAGCACTAGCTGTCACTGAATGGATAAAGACAAGATCTGGGGGCCTGGGTTGCCAGCAGGCATGGGAGAAGAAAACCTAAGGATTGACCTGCCATTCTGCGCAGTATAGCTCATCTGTAGCCAGACAGCTTAGAGCCCGTCTGGTCTAGCCCTTTTCCTCTGGGTCTATACGAGATAGCCCTGATTTATTTATTTTTTAGTTTCTCAAGACAGGGTTTCTCTGTATAGCCCTGGCTGTCCTGGAACTCACTATGTAGCTCAGGCTGGCCTCAAACTCACAGAGACCCAACTGCCTCTGCCTCCTGAGAGCTGGGATTAAAGGCATGCACCACCACAGCCAGGTAAGGGGTGGCCCCATCTTGAAGCCCACCTCTCTCCCCCTTTCAGACAAGATGCCTCGACTGTGCGTGTGCATGCTGATCTTAGTGCTGGCTCTGGCTGCCTTCTCTGAAGCTTCTTGGAAGCCCCACTCCCAGCTACAGGATGCATCCTCTGAACCAGGGACCAACAGGGGCCTGGAACCACACCAGCTGGACCAGCTGGGCCCAGCCTCTCACCACGAAGGCAGCTGGGACCACAGGGTCCTCAATACTTCATAACAGGTAGCAGCTGCTGACCCAGTCAGATTTGGCCATGGTTCCCCCATCCTGGCCCCACAATTTCCTGGAGACTAGGCCTCTCCCTCTCCATTCTCACTTCCTGTCACCTCCTCAGACCTGTCCAAGAAGCAGAAGCCATGGATGGAGGAAGAAGAAGAGGCATATGGATGGATGGACTTCGGCCGCCGCAGTGCAGAGGAAGGGGACCCTCGTAACTAGCAACAATCATCCAGAGCCTAACCATCTCAGAGCCACGCCCAGCTCAGTCCTTGCAAAACATAAAAAAATAAACTATCTTCCAGTATATCACTGAGTCATGTCCTGTGCTTGATCGGAGAGGGTTTGAGGCAGGAGGCAGACCTGCACTCAATTCTCCCTCCTGCCTCTGACTGGCAGAGACCAGAGAGTAGGCACTGAACAAGACTCTACCTGAGTGGGGCTGGAGAGATGGTCAGAGGCTAAAAGTACTTCCTGCTCTTTCAGAGGGTCCAGGTTTGGTTCTCAGCATCCATATCAAGTGGCCTGTAACCCCAGTTCCAGGGAATCGAACCTTCTTCTCACCTCCATGGACACTGGCACTCACATGCACCTACACACATAAACACATAGTTAAACAAAATATCTTCAAAACAAAATAAAAGCTAAATCGAATGTGTCACTCTTAGTTTAAACCTCCCAAGGCTGCCCATTCTATTAACAATGAGCCCGGGACTCCGTTCTAGAGCCCTGTGCTTTCTTCCTGCCCTGGAGAATCCAGTCTTCCGCTTCTCTTCTTTTCCTTTCCTCACACAGACACATCATGCTCTTTCCAGCTCCTCAGTCCTCAGTGTTCCCAGCTCCTGGAATGTTCTCCTCTCAGACCAAACAAGGCAGGCTCCCCTGCCTCCTCAACATGTCCCCCGGAGATCTGCCCTTTCTGCTCCTCATCCTTCACTTGTCACTTGGTTTCTTGCCCACATCTGCCTTCTCAGCAAGGTCCGTGTCAGACAGGCAGGTGAATGGCTGGCATGGTTTTTGTGTCTTATCCTTAGCCTTTTCTTGTTCTTCTACCTGTCAACAGATTGCTAGCAGGTCATCAGTTTACCTGAGGGCTAAAGAGAAGGATTCCTGTCTCTACCCATCAGAGGTTACGCTAGAGCTTTGGAATAAAAGACCCCAAGAGAAAAGCAAACAAGCTCACCAAAACTAAGCTGTATATTGAGCACAGGAGATGCTCAGAAGATGTGTAACTCACAGCGATGTCTCAGAGTACAGGCTGTCAGGATCTTTATCAAAGAACAATTCATCTGTGGAGAAATGAATGTGGCCACAGGCCTCTGAGGGTGGTGAACTGTGTGGGATATATATAGGAAATAAAATAGGGGCAATAAAGCAGATTAATAAAATCTGTCAAGCAAACCCTTTGATGGCATTTCCAGCTTGAAGAGGGTTTGAACTCGTCTCCATCGACAGACTTTCATCCTTGGCAGAATGCAGAAGTTTGTTTTGTTTTGTTCTTAAGGCAATCCCTTTTTATTTTTTAAATATTTGGGGTTTTTTCTTTTTCTTTTTCTTTTTTTTTTTTTTTTGTGTGTGTGTGTGCGTGCGTGTACACATGTGCCTGCATGTATGTTTGTGGATGCAGGAACCTTCGCAACTCAGAAGAAGCATTGGGTCCCCCTGGAATTGGAGTTACAGACAGTTGTGAGCTGCCAAGTGGGTGCTGGGAATTGAACCGGGGGTCCTCTGGAAGAGCAGCCAGTGTTCCTAACCACTGAGCCATCTCTCCATCCCCTGGATGCTGAAATTCTGCTTCTGGGCAGCTATCAGAAAGGCAGGAAGCCTTATTTGGAGCTTCATCCTCTTGTCTTCCTTCAGTTTAAAAGAGTCCTTATGCCAGTGAGGTACATGGTTGGGTGTACTCTAGTTTCCTCTGGCACCTTCTCTCAGCTCAGAGGTTAAGAGCGCTTCCTGCTCTTTCAGAGGATCCTGGCTATAGACCATTGCTTTGGCCGAACTGGAACTCTAGGGAGCTTAGTACTCCAGCTGCATCTCTCCATCAATGACAGAGACAAGTTGTAAGATAATTATCGGTGCTTCCCACCCCTTGAATGGCAGGACTCTGAGGCATGTCCCACCGTCTCCCAGACTTTCTCCAGCGGAGCTCTTCAGTTTCCACAGTGACATTTTGCTCAGTGACATAGTTTGCTCAGTGACATTCTCTGTTGGCTTCCTCCCCTTCCAAATCTCGAATCCTCTCACTCCTATTAGTGTTCCTGGGGACCAAATAAAATGCCTGCAATCCAGGCTTCAAAGCAACCAAACAGGCTGAAACCAGAACCCAAGCAAAGTCTTCTACTAAGCCAAAAGGGAAACGAAGCAGTAACTCCCCTTCTCATCCCCTGGGCTGGAAGAACCTCTGCTTTGCTCCAGGTAAGCAGCTTCCTCTACACTAGAGACCTTTCCAAGGCTTCTATCTCAGTCAGGGTTTCTATTGCTGGAATGAAATACCATGATCAAAAGCAAGCTGGGGAGGAAAGGGTTTCTTTAGCCTACACTTCAGCATTGCTGTTCATCACTGAAGGAAGTCAGGACAAGAACTCAACCAGGGCCGGAACCTGGAGGCAGGAGCTGATGCAGAGGCCATGGAGGGGTGCTGCTTACTGGCTTGCTTTCCCTGGCTTGCTCAGCCTGCTTTCTTATAGAACCCAGGACCACCAGCCCAGGAATGGTACCACACATCATGGGCTGGACCTTCCCCATTGATCACTAATTCAGAAAATGCCTTACAGCTGGATCTCATGGAGGCATTTCCTCAATTGAGGCTCCTTCCTCTCTGATGACTCTAGCTTGTGTCAAGTTGACACACAAAACCAGTCAATACAGCCTCCTGGGGACAGACCCTTCAGAAGGCGGCACATCTTCACAAGGTCTGAACCTGCCTCCTTCAGGGCCTCTAAACCAGAAACTAAGACCAAGCTTGAGCATATGGGGAAGCTTGTGCAGGGAGGAAAGGCCTACTGACTCCAGGAACCTGGAGGCAGGATCTGAGTAATCTAGAGAGCACACCAGGAGGAGCCAGGAGAACCCACAGAGGTGTAGGCTTTTGAGGCTGTGGACCACTACAGTGGACCCAAGCAAAGTAGAGTGGAGGGCCTGGCACCTGGACAGCATCCTCATGGGACTTGAGTTTCGCTCTAGCAAGGACACCTGGAGCCGGGATTCGTATCTTCCTGGGACAACTGCCTTGAAGCTTGGACAAAACAATGGTCTACAAGAACCACATTGAAGATGTCAAAATTGTCTCGGCGGAGGATTGAGAAAGGGGTCAAAAAGCTGAGAGGTGGGCATCAGAGAGCAGATTTATTGTGGAAGACAAAGGAGTCCCCAGAGGATGGAGGACGCTGCAAGGGTGCAAGAGCACTCCTTTCCCGGAGGGCACAGGAATTCCATAGAGAGGGAAGTGAAGTACCGCCAAGACTGTCCTAGAGATAGCGCTAACCAAGTTCCACACAGGACGCCCCAAAGCCCATGTACGGTCCCCAAGTTCTGGAGACGTGTCAGTCTGAGACCCACACGGTGGCAGAGTTGGTTCCTTCTTGGAGCAGTGAGGGAGAATCTGTTTGTCTTTCTCCTCGTGTCTGATGGCTTGTTGGCATTGTTCAGATTGTAGGTCTCTTGTTTCTGTCCATGTATAGTGTTTGTTCTCTCTCTCTCTCTCTCTCTCTCTCTCTCTCTCTCTCTCTCTCTCTCTCTCTCTCTGTGTGTGTGTGTGTGTGCGTGTGTGTTAATGTTTACCAAGGATACCCATCCCATAGATTATAGCACACCCTAATGATTTCATCTTAACTAATGACATCTGTATTGACCCTATTCCAAAAGCCACTTTCTGAGACACTGGGGATTCGATCTGTACCGAAATTGGGGAGGAGTTACTGGGCAGGGAGGCTCACACTTGTAATCTCACACTCTAGAACCTGAGGCAGGAGAATTGCCCTGAATTCAAGGCCAGCCTAGGCTATACAGTAAGACCTTCTCAAAACATAAAATAAGTGCTGAGAAAGATCCGCAGTTAAGAGCAGACTGTTCTTCCAGAGAACCTGGGTTTGATTTCTAGTACTCACATCTTGGCTCGTGATTGTATTTCCAGTTCCAGGGGATCTGACACTCTCTCCTGACTTCTGGGGGCACCAGGCATGCACGTGGTACACTTACATATGTACAGATCAAACACTCATACATATAAAGTCCATCTAAAAATCTCTGTAAAGATCTAGGCCATGGTTGATGCAGGAGCTGCTACTGCAGACCTGGACTCGTCAGTACCATAGGGAGGGCGGAGGGAGGAAACAGAGACGAAGCAGCAGCAGTACCACCATCACTGACGAGGTAGACTTTACTATCACAGCAAAGCTAAACCAAAGGGGCAAGCAGGGGGCTCCAGCTGCAAGCCTGATAGGAGCAGCCTCTACCATGGTGATTGTATACGTCCAAGAGATGAAAAGCAGAGGAGCCGAAGGCTGATGCCAGCTGCTGAGCTAGAAAATCGTGATCCTTTGCCTGGCTTCCAAATCCACTTGGGTTCCCAGAATAGCCACTAATTAGGGGAAAGAGGCCCACCTAGGTTCCCAAGCTAAGCTATTGAACACAGAGCCTGAGCCAACACTCACCGCCAGAGAGCCAGAAGGCCATGGTGTCTCCATCCATGGCAGAGAGGTGGTGCAGAGAGGCCAGTAGCGCCCCACATGAGTGTCTCACCATAGATGCAGCGAGTTCTTAGACATACCTTGTCGTTTCTTCGTCTAGGAACGTGTAATTTGGACAGACAAACATGACAGCTGGAAGAATTACATCCATCGTAATTCCCTGCAGTGTGGAATAAGAATCGTCATGGTGAAAATAAAGTGCAAGCCCCTGAAGCTGCCCGCATAGCACCACATGCCAGGTCAAACAGCGGAGACTCGTCCTTAAAGACTTAAGGGAGACGGGAGTGATGTGCCCCATTATACTGTCCAGGCCTGGGTCCTGGATAGATAAGATGGACCATTGCCATCCTCGAACTACTGCAAACATCAGCAACAACAGTCATGAATACAGACAGATAAGCTGACATCACTGGAACAGAGGAGCACAACCTCTGATACACGCTGACCTAATGAAAATGCGTTTTCCATTCTGTCGAGGAGAAGGATCGGAAAGAGTTCTCACCCAGCCAGAACAGACCGCAGTACACGTTCAAACAAGACATGTTTGGAATCAGTGTCAAAGCACCTGTGGTATCCAGGGACGTCAGTCTGTCTGCACAGGCCCAAGAGGAGACGTACAGGGAGGACCCCTAGGCTGGCAAGCTCTTTCTTATAAGGCCAGATAGGAAATAGTTTAGGCTTAGCAAGGCAAGCCTACCTTAAGAGGCAAAGTCAAGGGAGGGAGGGAGATTCTCTGGGAAGAATTTTATGGTTGCTGTTGGCACATGTCTGAAATGACAGCACTTGAGAGATCGAGAGGGTTGGAAGTACAAGGTCAACCTGGGCTCCATAGTAACACTCTCTCCCTCAAAATAATTACAATTTTATGTAGTAAGATTTTTTTCATTGGGCCACAAATAACAACAATAAGACTTATTAATTATGAATTAATGAAAGCTTGGCCTTTAGCTTAGGCTTGTTTTCAAACTTAATTAACCCATATTTTTATTGATCTACATTCTACCATGTGGCTTTTACTTCTATCCCATTCTGTGTATATGACATGTCCCATGGCTGGCTGGCATCTTTCACCTGCCTAGATTCATCTCCTACTTCCTCTTTCTCTGCCCAGAAGTTTGACCTATACCTCCTGCCTAACTATTGGCTGCTCAGCACTTTATTAAACCAATCACAGCAATATATCTTCACACAGTGTACAAATATCTCACAACAATTAAAAAATATAAAAATTGTTTTTTGTGAGCCAGGCAGTGGTGGCGCACGCCTTTAATCCCAACACTCGGGAGGCAGAGCCAGGCGGATCTCTGTGAGTTCAAGGTCATATTGGTCTACAGAGCAAGATCCAGGACAGGCACCAAAACTACACAGAGAAACCTGTCTCAAAAAATTAAAAAAAAATTGTTTTTTGTTTGTTTTGTTTGAGACAGGGTCTCATATAACTCAGACTGGCTTCAAACCATACAGGTGCTATATGGTTGGTGCTGGGGATGAAACCCAGGGCTTCCGACGTGGTAGACAACCATTCTACCACTGAACTGCAGAGCTCAGAGTGGCCTGTTGTAGAGTGATTTCCTCAGAGTTGATATATTCCGTCCTGGAGAGAAACTGAGAAGACTTAGGACATCTAAGGGCATAGTGGCCCACACCTTTATCTCAGCACTTGGGAGGCAGAGGCAGGGAAATCTCTGTGAGTTCGAGGCTAGCCTGGTCTATAGAGTGAGTTCCAGGACAGCTAGAACTACAAAAAGAAACCCTGCCTCAAACAAACAAACAAACAAACAAACAAAAACCTCAGGATGTAAACAACTGAGAAGCCTCAGGAAGTTCCTGAAACTGACCAGATATACAAGGCTCCTCCCTCCAAAGGTTAGACAACCAGTAAGAAGCTCTAGGGAAGCCGGGCGTTGGTGGCGCACGCCTTTAATCCCAGCACTCGGGAGGCAGAGCCAGGCGGATCTCTGTGAGTTCGAGGCCAGCCTGGGCTACCAAGTGAGCTCCAGGAAAGGCGCAAAGCTACACAGATAAACCCTATCTCGAAAAACCAAAAAAAAAAAAAAGCTCTAAGGAGCATCAGACCAGCTGAGGCTGGAAAAGGCTGAGCTGCTAAGCTGCCTGGAAGGTATCTCTGACCTACTGAGCTGCCTCCAAGTTGTTGAGTGAATTTCAAGGTTCGCCCTTGAGTCATGCCTGTTCCTGTAAGTAGCCCCTCACCCATACTCCTGTAAGTAACTCCAATATACTCATAGGTTCACCAAACTGAATTTCAGTGGTATTGTCACTTTGTTCCTTGTCTGGAACAAATAGACATTTGTGTCACATCTCCTTAGGAAAAGTTAGCTGGAGTAGGGCAATGTAGCTCAGTTGGTAGAGTGCTCATCTAACATGCACAAAGCCTGGCTTCAGTTCCCACCACTCTATAAACAGCAGACTGGTACACATTTATAATGCCAGCACTGGGAAGACGGGCAGGAGGATCAGAAGTTGAAGATCATCCTTGACTATATATGGAGTTTGAGCCTACAAGAGACTCAGTCTCAAAAAAAGTTTTAAATAAAATATAAAATTACAGGACTAGGGATGTAGCTCCATGGTAGAGCACTTCCTAAGCATATGTGAGGCCCCGGGCCCAATCTCCAGCACCACAAAAGATAAAGTTACAGCTGTTTCTTGGCCATGTTTGGGTCTTCCTATCTGCGGGGCAAAGAAGAAAGTGAATGACCATCAGAGGTTACTGTCCCTGCTTTCCATGAGGGAAAGCCTCGTGTCAGGGACAAGAAGGATCATGTCTGGGATTCATCGGCCTGACTTGGGGGAAGAGAGGTGCTCTTGGTGTTTCTAGTCTCGTAACCAGAAGTAGGAAACTCAAACAAACTGGCCTGATACAGGCAGCATGACCGAGGTTCAGCTCGCTCAGGAGTGCAGATCTAGGTCACCCCACCAGGAAGGTAACGTGGACCAGCCAAAGGGCTCCCCGGGGAGGAAAATGCAGAGCAGTAGAGGAAGAACATGACAACTACCATTTAGGGCTCATTAGAGTGATGACCACAGCTTATACCATGTATCTTCCGGTGGCCTTTTGTTTTTGTTTGGTTTTTGAGACAAGGTCTCACTGTATAGCTCTGGCTGGCTAGAAAGGGCTGACCTCCACCTCACAGAGATCCACCTGTCCCTTTAATTCCATCTGTGAGATTAAAGACATTCACCACCACACCCAGCAAGTAATTACATTTATTTATTTATTTATTTATTTATTTATTTATTTATTTATTTATTTATTTATTTATTTATTTATGTGTGTATACATATATATGCCACAGTATGAGGTCTGGTTGTCTTATTTTATTCTGTGTGTGTGTGTATGTGGTGTGTGTGTATGTGCACATGCAGGTGTATGCACCTGTACATGTGCTCAGGGGGCAGAGGAGGATATTGGGTGTCCTGCCTCATAATCACTGCTTTAAGCCTAGGAGACAAGGGCCTCTCACTCAACCTTGAACTGGGCTGGTAGCCAAAGCGCCCCAGGGAGTGTCCTTTTCTCCACTCTCCATGGTGCTGGGCGCTCAGGTCCTCAGGCTTGCAGAGCAAGCACTCTGACCCACCCAGCCATCTCTCCAGCCTTTACTTGTCTTTTGGGGGGTTGTTTTTGTTAGAGATAAAAGTCTTGCTATGGAGCCCAAATCGGTTTTGAACTCCTGATCCACCCGTTTCTGCCTCCAAGTGCTGAAATTACAGGTGTGTACTACTGTCCCTGAGAATTTTCTTTTTGAGGGAGGGGGGTTGAGACAGGGTTTCTCTGTGTAGCTTTGGTGCCTATCCTGGATCTCGCTCTGTAGACCAGGCTGGCCTCGAACTCACAGACATCTGCCTGGCTCTGCCTCCCGAGTGCTGGGATTAAAGGTGTGCGCCACCACTGCCCAGCTAGCTCACAGGTCACTTTGAATTGGGATTTTGTTCTGTCTTTGGAGACAGGGTTTCTCTGTGTAGCCCTGGCTGTCCTAGTACTCGCTCTACAGACCAAGCTGGCCTCAAATTCAGAGATCTGCCTGCCTCTGCCTCCTGAGTGCTGGGATTAAAGGTGTGCACCACCACACCTAGCATGAACTTGTATTTTTGAGGAGTATTGCAACTTTGATGTGTGTACCAACGTGGAAATAAAGAACTTGTGAGCTACCCGACTCACAAGATTTGAGGGATTCTTAGAGATAGACTGAACCTTCCAACTAACTGATAGGAGCCTTTTTGAAATCATGAGTGGATTATTATTGTTTGGATATGAAGAATCACCACCCAAATGGCTCATAAATTGAGAGTTCTGTCCCTGGCTGGTAGACCACTGATCCTCCTTGTCTCCACATTAGATTCCTGTTTCTTCCCCTCTCCCTAAGACTGTTTCCTGGGGTATCTCCAAGATGAGCTCCTTATTCCTGTTCAATGTC